>NC_056732.1:580466496-580623996 GCF_019279795.1 Protopterus annectens
TCAAACTAGATCACTTTTCACCTCTGAAACATAATCTCTCTACCCCTGAACAACAGACTTTACAACAGCTCAGGGACAACAAAAACATTGTTGTTATTCAGGCTGACAAGGGTGGGGCAATAGTAATCATGGATACAGATTATTATCTGGGGGAGGGAAATGGACAATTAGCCAACCCATCCCACTACATGAAAATGCCTATTGACCCCACCCCGAACTTTAAAAGAGAAATTGACAATTTTCTTGAGTTAGCAGTTTCGGAGAGCATTATATCAGACACAGTTAAATCACAATTAATGGTACAGGACCCACAACAACAGATTCTTTATCTACTACCTAAGATACACAAGTGCCTGAACAAACCACCTGGTAGACCCATTGTGTCTGGTATGGGGTCATTGACGGAACCACTGTCTGAGTTTTTGACTTCATACTTGAAACCACTACTAAATTTGATTCGAGCAAGGATACAAGATACCACCTAATTCTTATCCATTATAGATGATAACCAATTAGAACCTGAGTGGTTACTTTGTACATTAGATGTCAAGGCTTTATACACCAATGTACCACATTGGGCTGGACGTAAGTTTTGGTTAGATAGAGCCAAATTATATCTGGTTGGTTTCAATACGCTTTTGATTTGTATGGCAGAACATGTTTTGAATAAAAATGTTTTCTACTTTCAAGGTGAATGCTATTGGCAGTTGAAGGGTACCGCTCTGGGAGCCTCTTTTGCTCCTATATATGCAGACTTATTCATGGGCTACATTGAGGAGCAACTCATTTATGATCAAACACATAACATCTATCTTGAGGAGCTGGATATTTGGCGACGTTATCTTGATGATTGCTGGTTAGTTTAGCGTTCCGATGAAGAATATTTGGCTGAATTTGTGTCATACCTCAACCATAACAAATGGGTTATTGAATTTACTTCAACTTATCACCAAAATCAAATAAATTTTTTGGATGTAACAGTCATCAGGAACCCAGATGGTACTTTACGAAGCAAAACATTTCGTAAATACCCGCAATACAATACCTTATTACATGCAACTAGTATGCACCCTAGCCACATCATCCGGAATATACCCAAATCCCAGTTCCTCAGGATACGCAGGATTTGTTCTGCAAAAAATGACTTTGAAGAATCACAACAAGATCTAACCAACAGATTCAGAACCAGGGGATACAAGGAACCTGACATTCAGTTGGCACTTCACTTTGCAACCAATTCCACCAGAACTTCCCTTCTCAAATATTGTGATAGAAATAGGGATGCACAGGATGGAGGATTATGGTTTATTACTACCTATGGGCGTAACATCAATTTGATTAGAAATACCATGATGAAACATTGGAACATCCTCACTGCCAATGAGGATATTGCTTCCTTAGTCAGTAACACTTGTCAATATAGTTACCGTAGAGGGAGAACACTAAGTTCATTTTTTTCACATTATAAGAGGATGGGTTCAGGTGGCATTATCCATCAACAACTTACGATGACTGGTGACAAACTTTGGGGTACTTATCAATGCGGACATTGTTCATCATGTCCATTTATATTCACATCTAAACAATTTTCAAGTAAAAACGCTGACAGGATTTTTAACATGAAATTTTTTGGCAACTGTAATAGTGATTGGGTGGTATATCTTGCGACTTGCACATGTGGTTCATTTTTTGTGGGTCAGATATCACGGGCATTGAGATTACGCATGTCGGAACATCGTAGTGACATTCGAACCAAAAGAAAAAACAATGCTCTGTTCAGGCACTACACACAACATCATACTGCTAGATTTCAATTTTGTATTGTAGATAGAATTTTGGGTGACAGATCCAACAAACAGGGATGGCATTCCATGCTCAACCAAAAAGAGAAATACTGGATTATCAAGCTAGGGGCATTATTCTCTCCTGGTTTAAATGATCATTTATAGCTAATTAATATATCCAATATTGAATGTATTATCATACTTATGTTTTATTACCATATTTGCTTCATCTATTTTTTACTTTTTATTTTCTAGTTTGTATGTTTCCTTCCAGTTTTTCTTTCAGGCAGTATTATGGGCATGCCTAAAATCCTTTGGAAGCACCTCATTGGTCTATGGACTTTATTTAAACTTGCATTTGTGCATCATTTCCTGTTTGTACTTTTCTTGTTCCACTGAGGAAAGCCATGTTAGGCTGAAACCTGTCTGGATTATTGAATTGTTCGATATGTATTAAACACTTAAGTTTTACCTTAGTGTTGCTTTAGTTTTGTTGCTGATATATACTGAGTTTTGTGCTGGCATTTTGTCAGTCACTTAAACATGGACCTTTGTGGATTAAGGGTCCGGTTGTGAATGCAATTGTGTCTGTGGGAGCCACTAAAAAGGACATCTCTGAAGAGACTTCCCCAGTCCCATCCATTCAATCGAAGAGTTTAGGGATCTGGATCATTTGAGAAAGTGCACATACACTTCAGCCACATTTGCTTTACATGTGCTGAATTACCTTTCCATTGACATAATTTTAGAGGGACCTTATCTTGGTAGTGTCAAAGGTCATGAAGACTCAGCAGCCCCCAAACCTTCAGAAAACGCAGAGGCTCAGTTGCCAGTGATACAGTCTATGTCTAACATTTCTATGAGGCTGTTGTCCAGTGTGGCAGATGGAACAACCTGCACAGAAAGCACTAGTATCACTATGTGCCATCATGTTTGGATACACTTATGACATTTTGTAGATGCTTTCAAGCTATCCTTTTGTCATTGGTCCATTTGATGTTCCCTTCCTTTTTGACCCAAAGGTCAAATAGTTGCTGACTAGGAGCAAGCAGAATGTAAGGATGCTATCTGCCATCGGAGTTCACTTCTGTACCCATCAGAGGTCCTCCACAAAACAGAAGGGTGGAAAGCATCTATTCTCAAGTCACAGAAACTTTTTTCAGGATGCCCATAGTGACAGTTCCACAGGGGCAGATGCTGCTACTACAGTGGACGTTATCCATGGGGCAGGGGCAGTCCACACAGCCAGGGCTTCCATGGGGATGCCCTGCTACAGTTCCTGAAATGTTGCCTGGCACCCATGGTCTGAAATAGTCTGGTGAGGTCTGGCTCTATACACAAAAGCTTGGTAGGCTGTTACAATGTTATCCAGAAGGTATACAATTCTCTTTTTGTTCACACCAAAGGACTCCAGGAAATGTAGATAATTTAAACCTACGGAACGATCTCTGTGAGTGATTATTTCTTTTGTTACTTTTTTTACTGTACTAATAATGGTCAAGAATATCTTAACATTTACATTGAAGCTGGAAGTCTTTCTTACTCATCAGTTGGATTAGTCTTGTACCACTTTTAGTATCACCAAGCATCATAGAATCTTAAAGGCTCACCTTTCTCTGCTTTTTGTCCATCCCAACAAGGACAATGTTTGGGTTTGGAGAACCTTACAAGAATACCACCCCACTACAGGTGTGTGTGTGTGTGTATATATATATATATATATATATATATATATACATATACACACACACACACAGAAGTATATATAGCTAAATAGATCAAATGCATAGGTTAGTGTTTAAAATCATTTGGACACTAGATAAATAGTATTAAGTCAAATAATAAGGCTTGAGGACATTGAAAAAACATTATACAAGACAGCTGGCTGACCAGATGAAAGTGTAGAAGTCTGAAATTGAAATCAATAATACAATGCTTTTAAGAAATAAAGCAAAAAATAGTTGAGCTGGGAGGCTTTTCAAAAAGAGAAAAATCATAATTTTTTGCTAGTCCGAAAAGATCATAGGGAACAGCCAACATTAAGCTTATGAAAATACAGTTAAGCAGATGGAATAGTATTCCTCAGTAGGTACCCCCTGATTGAGAGGGAACATCATGAGTATGCTCCAAAATTTGCAGTAAAAAAAGGTTGCTAATGTATCAGTAGAAGCAGTTACTATTAACTAAAATGTAACAAAAAGGAAAAATATTAAAAATAGAGATACCAGAGTTTTTGCTGAGAGTGACTATGTGGGGAATACCAGACAGAAAGAAAGCAAATTTATCCTACCAGTAATTTGCAAACAATAGACTGAGCTTAAAGCTGATATACCTGACAATTTAATGTATTCCCTCCCCTCCAAAGATACTTAAACCTATGCGGGGGCTGAACAAGATTTAGAGAAAAATTTTAAAAGTTTACACAGTACAATGAGAACCATCAAGTGGAAGATGATTGTGTACACCACATTCAGGTAGCAGGACTGTAGATGGTGGCCAAAGTGGGAATATGCTTCCTACACCTTTTCCAGTATTCAAAAAGATGATGCTGGATTGACAGAATTAAGCCCCAGTAACTGATTAAAAGGATTAAGATTAAACTGGACTTGAGCCATTTGATGATAATTGGAAAACATCAGTTAATTGAAGACTAGTAGCACAGTGGACTTAACTAGTTGGACAACCGAAACATGTAAATTCCTCTGGGTGAATTCATTAATTAAATATTTATTATAGAATGGGGAAGAAGCAACTTGTAGTGGGGAGAAAGTGTAAAAGTTAAGAGGCAAGTCTTATATATATATATATATATATATATAAAACTTACTTGAAACTTGTATATACAGAAGTTATTTTAAACAGAAAATACTTTAGTGAAATTAAGTGGTAGTTTTCAATAAATTGTTACACAGCTCTTGTAGCTGCTGGGGAGCATGGCTTGAGAGAATGCTGACTGATTTAAAATTAATATAAATGAAAGATGTTTTACTTGTATAACTTAAAAAGCAGAATGGCGCACAAAAACTTGTAGTGATGCATGTTTTCTTGTCTATAATGCTGAAAAATGCAAGTGAAATTGAGAAAATTTATAAAAATTTAAGAGGATTGCTACAGCCACGGTGGTGCAGTGGTAGCACTGTCACCTCACAGCAAGAGGTTCTCCCTTTTGATTCTCGGCTGGGGCACCTTCTGTGTGGAGTCTGCATGTCCTCCCCATGGTCGACTTGCATTTGAAAGACATGCGTGAATGGGTGTGCCTTAGATGAAGGTTGGGCGTCGAGCTGGCACCTCGGCACCGTGAAAATCTACTGACAATCATTAGTGGACAGGAGTTCCATTGTGGCGACCCCTAACTAGGAAAAGCCGAAGGAACAACAAGAGGATTGCTAGAGCAAGGTTTCTTCCTATTTTTTTCTTCAATGTTATAGCTCTCTAAACTAAAGGAAGGTGCAGTTCACAGAAAGAAGTTGAGATTTGTTGGAAAACTCTCTGTAATCTCATGGGGGGGGGGGGGTTGAAGATAAATTTACAGAAGTAAGCTGAAGCATCCAGAAGTTCCAGGATCTCTATTATGGAATATCTACACATCTTACTGAGGGTGACCTTTTTGTGAGATCCTTGACAGTTTAATGCTAAGTTAAGATTTTAAAAATTGTTTTTTTTAAGTGTTAACCAGAGTAAAAAAAAACTTAGGTAAAAGAAAAAGTAGTATGCAAGTGTATTTATAGTTAGTGTATTGTTTTGCCTGAAAGTGTATAATATTTATTTTATTTATTTATTTATTTATTTTATTTTACATTTGTTAACCGGGCTAGTCCAACTGGATACATGTCCATTTTCAGTGGAGGCCCGAGGAGAAAAGCTCCGCTATCTACAACATGGTAACAAAACAGTAAATACAAAATACACAAAGCATATACATCACAAATAAGCAAGGGATTAAACAACAATTTCAGGAAGTTCAAAAAAAAGGGGGATAGAGAGACAAGGAAGTTACTTAAGTAGAGGTGAGGAAAAAGTGAGAGAAGTATTTAAGTTGTTTAAAAAGTTATCAAAAGTGTTACTAGAAAAGTATAGTATGTACTTGAGATAGTCATTTCTCAAGTAGAATTGAAAAAATAAATTGAAGAAATGGATTTGGGAGAAAGTTTAAGGAAAATAGGAGAAGATAGGAGGTATGAGATACAATGTTTTCCTCCATTTCAGCCTTTGGGTTATTGGATCTGACCTTAGTGCTTTTTAGAAGCTTGGATCCAGGGTTGTGACTCCTCCCCTACCCATAACTCCTTCAGTTCCCCAGAGTACCTCATATCTCATTTGCCACTTAATCCAGAAGAACATGGTTCTTGAAGACTTTGACAATAAGGATTGATAAGTAGTAGTTTTTTTTTTTACTTTTTGACTCTTTTTGGCTTTTAATCTGTATTGGCTTTCCTATTTTTCTCTCATCTCCTATCCTCCCCAAAGTTTAAAAAACATGTTTGCTTCCCTTGTAGGGTATTGTTACTTATTCTTCCTTATCAGAATTCTCTTTTTCTTTTAGTGATAGCTGTTTTTTTAGGTTTTGGTCTACTTGTCTTTTTTTATGGCTATTTTTGTTATTGAGTTATGCGGGTTGTTGGGACCTAGTAGTCTGTTTCCTTTTCTCCCAGTATGTCAGACAAGACTGCTGGATTTAAAAAGTGTTTGGCCTTTGGCCACAAAATTCTGCCACAGGACCCACATTTTGTGTATGTGCATTGTTTAGGGCCTGCACACCTGGACATGTACTGTAAGGTTTGTGCTTCATTTGGTCCTAGGGCCCTGCAAGAATAAACTTGTTCTGAAGAGCCTTCTTCCCACCCAGTTAAGAAATTTGGCTTTTGCTGCTTCAGATGTCTGTCCTCTGTCTAAGAAATGAGACAGAGCTATGTCACAGAAGAAGAAGGAAATACGTTTAAAGAAAGAGAAAAGAGTATGGAAACCTAGACAATGGTCACTGGATCTGAAGAAATCCTTTGGTCCGCCACCAAAGATGCCTAAGCATTTAGATCCAGAACATCAACAGATCTAAACTCCAGCTCCTCCCAGGTTTTCATCAGAGCTGGTGAGTGCCAGGCTTCATTCTGTCTTTCTATAGGAGAGGTGTTCTTCTCGTTCACCTTTAGTGGCTTCATGTCTTTCTGTTTGTCAAGGAGACTGTCAGAAGCAATGTCAACAGGATGGTGTGGAGGTTCCTTCAGACTCAGATTCAGCCAGGAGTCATCCTGGCACTGACCCCTTCTGGTGCTCTGGGTACAGCTCCAACTGTCCTTAAATTGATTTCTCCTGTTTTAGTCTGACTTTTGGATCTAAAGCCCATGGATCCAAGGATTTCTGCTAGAGTATTGACGTCAGAGCTGACAGCCATTTCAACTTTTGACTTCACCAGTTTCCCTTATATTCTTGGCTCCTGCACAATCTGATCATGATGAGTCTAGGAGCCAAAGCCTCAGAACCAAGGGTCAGGGGTGTGGGCCAATTCTAAAGGTTCCAGATCCATTCTTCCCCTCGGTGCCTCTGCACTTGACAGCTCAGCATTATTGCCCACCTCGGATCCAGGATGAGTTGGCTGTGATGGTGACCATCATTCCTCTTGTGGATAGGATGAGCGCTATCTCACCTCTGATTGCATCTTCAGCATTCAAGGTTTTTGAAAGTTTTTTCTCCAAGTTGAGAGAGGTTTGTCAACCATGCAAGGCTATGTCCTGAGCCCTGGTGAGTCTGGTCTTCAATTCTGCTCATCTTGATCAGTCAGCCTCCTTAAGTCACAACATAAGCTTCCCTTCTGATTCTGAGCCTTCCCTAGAAGTTCCCATGAGGCAGGTACCCAAGAAATGGACATGCAAGAGGAGACATGTAGACTCCATCAGCAGAGTAAGTCACTGAAGACAACAGACATGGGTGATGGGGAGGGTTCCCCAGGATCCACTACAGAGGACATTTTCTTTGGCAATATTCTAGAATTAATGAAGCAAAAATAGGGATTGGTCCACCAAAGCATCCTCTGCTGAGGGGTCTGTGTTTTTGGAGGCGGCTGTTTTACCTACTGGGAGGTGCCACCCTCTGATGAACTCACACACTTAGTTTATGTGTGGGCATGGAAGGAATCTGATGCAGTGGATCCAATATTGCATACAGCAAATATAATTTTGGTAGCCCCCAAGACTAGGACACACTGGAGCAAGGGTCTCTCAGTAGATGCCAAGGTTGCTGCAGCAGCCACAAGAAAGGAGCTTTCCAAGGAGAGCACATCTGTCCATCTCCCTAACCAACAGTCTAGGACTTTGGACAGATTCAGGAAATGGCCATCCACTTTAGTAACTTTTGCACAAGAGTGCTGAATTACTTTGTCCATATGAGACATTTTAGAGGGACTTGAAGAAGCTGACCAAAGTCATTCTGATAACCTGTCTGTGGACATCCAGAAATCAGTGGAGTCCCATTTGTCTACTATCTAAGCTATGCCCAATGTGTCTATACATCTGCTCTCCCAACATTGCTGATAGCAATGCCAGTGCCTGATACCCTGGCCATACTATCTGCTGACATGCCTGGATGTGCTTGTGTAACTTCACAGAAGGCTTCAAGATGTCCTTCATTAATTCCCCTTTTGATGGTTCAACTCTGTTCTGATCAAAGGTGAAGGAAACCCTTGCCAGACGTGAGCAGGAACACAAGACCCTATCTGAGGTTGGAATTCATTTTTCCACACTATAAAGGTCACTTTCTAGGAAGCAAAAAGAGGAGGGGGAACTGTACTGTTGAAAATCTCAGAGATTTATCCAAATGCTGAGGCAGACAGACTCCTTTCCAGGGTGGAGGGGAGTAATTTTAATGGCTGTTACCCTAGAGGCAAAGGCGGACTGCAAAATCACAGGGTTTGCAGTCCTTTCACTGAGAAATCCTGTCAGAACCCCTGAACAATTGCCTGACTGTCATACTCTGGAGGCAGTCAGAGGGGTGCCTATCCTTGCACCCTTAAGCCTGGCAGGTTGTTTTGTCAGATTTATGGAGCAGAGGATAATCACTAGAGGCAATGTTATTCCCTTTATTTCTCCTCCACAGAACAACAGAAGAATTCCAGACATATCACCCCGTAAGATGGAATCTGCAGCAGCAGAAGTAAAAAAGGTAAAAATAAAAAAAAAAAAAAAGCTGCTAGAAAAAAAGTCATCCAGCAGGTCTCCTCCTAGACCAGTAAGGATCGTGAGTCTTTTCCAGGTTCTTTTTAATTCCAAAGACAACAGGGGACCTAAGACAACTCAATCATTTCAGGAAATAGGGAAAATTCTGGATGGTCATGGTACAGTCCATTCTACCTCTTCTGAGGAAAGAGGACTGGATATGCTTTATAATCCTCTGGGATGCATACTGTCATATCAAAATGGCAAAGCAGTCCAGATGATTTCTCCTTTTCCAACTGGGGGTCAACCATTTTCAGTTCAGAGCATTGCCCTTTGATCTCTTCATAGCCCCCTGGATTTTCACCAAATGCTTGGCAGTAGTAGCAGCGTATCTCGGGCTGCAGATTTTCCAGATAGACGATTGACTCCTTACTGCACCAACCAATGATCTACTTGTCCAGCACTGGGACTTCTTGCTCCACCTTGCCCCACACTTGGGGATTACAGTCAATATGGCAAAGAGACAGCTAACACCAGTGTAGCAAATAAAACTTATTGGATGACAGCTGGATACAGTAGCAAAACCTACAGAGCCCAGAGTATGATCCATGCCTCAGGTGGCTTCAGAGGTTCTTTACCACCTTCTTCCCCTGCAAGACTTATTCTCAGACACTTAAGTTTGATAGCTGCCTCAGTCACTCTGGTTCCTCAAGCAAGATACTACATGAGAGTTCTGCAGTGGATTTTTTTCCATTCAGTGGGCCTTTCAAGTCTTACCCACTGCATGTACCAATATGTATAAAGTGTTGGTGTTTCCTTATTTATTGAAAAGGAAAGTTTTAGGGTCTGGGTGATAAACTGTGTAAGACTTCTTAGAGAAGATAGAAGTCTGTTCAGAAGGTTTGCCTCTTTCTTGTGTAAAGATGAAGCTGGAATTCAAAAATCTGGTAGAACCAAAAGCTAAAGGAATATGGGATGATGTTAACAGAAATTATTTAGAGGGGCATGTGATGGTTAAGATATTAAAAATAAAAATGGAAAACTCATGAAAGACTAAGAGAAGCAAATGCATTTAGCCAGGAAAATGACTACAAAAGTTACAGTTAAGCAAATTTATTTTTGATATAAATCATACCTCTCAACTTGCAAACTTTGAAAAGTCCAGACAAAGGCTCTTGAAAAGTAACTACATCTAGCAAAAACATCTGGACCATTAATTGTTATGAAGTGTGCATGTCCTGCAGCATAACTCCTCACATTACCCATAGGATTGTGGGGATACCAGAACTCCGAAACAAAAGTTAAAAATGGAGAGAGCAAATGAAAATTAAAAATTTAAGCAAAATAATCATGATTTATTCACATTGAGCTTTGACTGCAATTGACTAGTAACTTAAGACAGCAAACTTGTGTAAAAATAAAATCTAACGCAGGGAGCTATGTACAGGCTGTGGTCCAGACAGCACCTAACTAAAATAACCATATTTGGGGTGGGATTATCCCAGACTTCATTTGAGTAGCATAATGTTAGTATACATTAACTATTATTTTAACATGGACAATTAGATGATCAATTGTTTTTTTTTGGAAGGAGACTAGTAAACAAAAAATCTGCACAATTGTGAAGATAAATTTAAGTGACAGCATTTTAACTGGCAAGGCTGTCACTATTTCTATAAATGACATTTTTGCATAAAGACTGAATATACTGTGTGTGAAAGCATTTTAAGTGATCTGTGTTTATTAAAAATAGGCAATATATGTTTCAAATATACGTCAGACTTGGTGCAAGTCAACAAATTAAAGTATTTGAATGGCAAAATGCTTAAACACTTGTTGGGGTGGAAGTTGCAGGAAAACCAAAGCAGTTAAAATGACAACACATGGACACAGTTATTAAATGGATGAACATGTTATGCATAATAATGTCTCTTTATGTACTGAGTCAGTGGAACTATGTTAATTTAAAAGCACATGCATACCAAAGGAAAATAAACATCATTGGCAAATGTTGTTATTCACTGGAGCTTAACTGCAACAATAGAAGCTAAAGCTCTGCTGTCCTACCCCTATATCCACATGTAAGCGACTCCCCAATGATATTTGTAGTCTTGCAAACAGGTGAAAATTTAAAATTGTCTCTCTCTGGCTACAACTTTTTCCATTTTCTCTTCCAATACCTGCTTATCCTCACTTAATCCTCTTTATGTGGCACCAGTACAGCTGTAATATGGCCAGCATCCAAGCAGCCATCAGAGGGGGTTTAGTATCAAGTCCTACCATTCCCCATATGTGCCTATGGGATCCCAAAGCTTGGGCATGTAACAGGATGATATGGAGCCTCTAACTGCTTCAGGAAGTAGTGTTGCTTCCACTCCAAGGATTCTAAAAAAAAAAAAAAAAAAAAAAAAAAAACAGTCACTGGTATGTTTGGTGTTCCTCTGTAAATTTAATTTCAGTGTACAATCTTTTTTTTTTTTTAGGTACTCTAATAGTAGTTCTGCAATAAATAGAATTTCATTGTGTTCTGCATTTTTTTTGTGAGTTATTCCCAGTAGTATTACCAATTGTAGCAAGCACATCAGTACTTTTCGGGTCTTCACTAGGGATTTTAGACAGAGCACATGTTCCTAGCCCTCCCCTAGGACATGGAAAGCAGCCCCTACTTACTCATTCTTAAAGTAGGTCAAAATCAGGGCTTTATCATTGTGTGCTACAGAGCTGGCGGCTATGCCTTTTCACCTCTGTATTCCATTATGGTTTTTCCAAATATATAATTATCGTCTTTATTTCAATATCAAACTGCTGTTAGTGCCTACTTATTCCTGCTAAAAACATAATTTTACACAAGCTATCATCTCTAAGTGTGATAATACATAAACAGTATAGACATCTTTTATATAAGTCTAATCAACTCATAATATTTGTAAAGATAAACTAAAATATAACAGCAATGTTTCCTGAGTGAAACAAGCCTGCAAGTCAACACTTCTAAAGTAATTCTGTACTTAGAAACTGTTAAGAATATTTCATTAACCATGTAGCAGTGGCTTTGGTAACAAACAAATATTTCAACAAGAAATATGATGCTCTGTTTACTGCATAGTTTTATGAAGCAGTACTGTTAATACAGAGACAGGAATATGAGTAGGGTAAAGACATGAGATGATATTGATTCTTACTATTCCTAGCCATAAGTCTTCAGTTACATAACATTTTTAGTTCACTGACCGTTTTCCTAAGTTTTACTTTTCAGGCTGCTTCATGCTTTCTTACTTTGTTCACTACACATTTGTAATCACTCACAATAGTTCAGCTTCAGTGAAAAATGGTATTTGGCATTGATTGTTTTCTAAAGTCAAGGTATACAGTGGATTTGTATCCATATACCTTAAAAAGGGAACAGAGCAGTACAAAATTAATCTAAGAAAATGAAATGGGTTAATACAAATGTCACACATAATAGCATTTGTGCAACTGCTAGTTTTCCATGAAAAGGGTGAAGATAAAAGGCACTTCTCATTACTGGAGTCAACAATGAGTCTGTAACTGAGAGGTTCAGCTTCACTGAATACTAGGAATCCTCTTAAACCATGATGCCAACACAGTCTAGCCTTTTCAAACGGCCAGAACCAAACAACAGAACAAAGTCACCCGAGTGAGCAGGTGGTATACTAGAATCAATCTTTAGGGCTGCTGATTGTGTTTTGTATGATGGTACACTAGTCATATGTCAGCATCACAGGACTGACTGTTTAATCATACAAAGTTCAAATCGGTAACTGTATGGGAGGAAACACCTTTCTGGAGAATCCTTTTGTAATGAATAGAGTGACAAGAAATCCAATGTATATTACAGGGACGTAAAGACTAATCATTATCCCAAATGTTGAAATCACTCAAGTCTGGAGTAACAGCACAGTGTCCACAAAAAACCCAGGGATATCTTGAAAAATTGTCTTTGAAATAACCTGGTGGATACTAAACAAGCACCCACAAGAACTTTTGAAAACATGACAATTGTGTAATATGTTAAAATGAGAATGTAATCAGTAAAGTGTTGCTCTATCACAAACCTATCTGTTGGACACTAATTGGGTATCCACAAAAAAACTGGAAGATCCTGCAAAAATGTCCTCAAAAATGACTAGGTGGGCATACAAGATACTCTGGGAGTTCTTGTAAATATCACAAAAAATACAAACTCAGCAACACAACTTCAGCAAAAGGCTTGTTTAATCAGACAAAGCTTTCAAGTATAAAAACCCTTCTTCAGTGTGTATATAAAACAGCAGTAGCACTCCCTCTTTATATAGTAAAAACACACAGTCAAAATATTAATTGAAACCAATCAATCAATTAAAAAAGTACTCTTAAAAGCAGTCGTAAAGTGATTTACCTGCATGCATATGCACATATTTTAAATATACTAATGCAAACATGTTTATTTTTAAGAATGGACTTTAATGATACCATCTGGTTTATTCCAGGAAAAATAGTTCTCATTCTTAAAATCCATTCATATTCCTTTATTTCTAATTTGTTATTAATGTCTCCCCCTCGTAGATTTTTTAAAAAAATTGATCTATAACCCTAAAACTGAATCCATGTTCATTCCCTTATGTGTTTAGACAAAGAATTAGTACTGATATTTCTTCTAATGTCAGATCTGTGTTCAGTAATTCTTTCTTTTAATTTTCTCACTGTCTTGTAGTCTTCTTTCGTCTTTTACCAGTTAGGGGTCGCCACAGCGGATCCCCTATCCGCTCATAATTGGCAGTGGAGTTTTACAGTGTTGAGTTGCCAGCCCAGCACCCAACCTTCCACAGAAGGTGCACACACTCACACCTAGGGCCAATTTAGAGTGTCCAATCCACCTACCGCATGTCTTTGGGATGAGGGAGGAAACCAGAGCACCCGGAGGAAACCCATGCGACCACAGGGAGGACATGTAGACTCCGCACAGAAGGCACCCAAGCTGAGGATTGAACCAGAGAACCTCTTGCTGTGAGGTGACAATGCTAACCACTGCACTTACCTATATAAAATGCTGTACATGTATAACAGGTTGCTAGATAAACTATATTAGTAGAATTACAGGTTGCAGAACTTAAATGACTGCGGTGGTGGTGCTGCGGTAGCGTTGTCGCCTCACAGCAAGATGTTGCGCCGTTCAATTCTCAGCTAGAGCATCTTCTGTGTGGAGACATGCGTGAATGGGCGTACCTTCGTTGAAGGTTGTGCATCAGGGCTGGCAAACTCGGCACGTAAAAAATCTACTGCCAATCATTAGCAGACCGGAGTTCCGCTGTGGCAACCGCTAACCGAGAAAAGCCAAAAGACACAAACAAACAGGTTGCAGAACTTAAATTCTTTTCCAGTTAAGGGGTGTATAAATATGTCTTCCCTGTTAAGTTCATAGCAGCAGCAGTTATAGCATGAAGTGGTACCATAATGTTTAAATAACTTATTTATTATGGTATTTATGTCCTTGTAACATAATTCTTGTTTTAGATTAGGGCAATTCCGATACGAAAACCTAGGAACAGAATCAATAAATGGACATAAGTCTGACAAAGACCTTAATATGCACCACTTCTTATTTATAATTCTCTTAACATTAGTAACTCTATTTTATGTAGTAACATAACGTAACTTATTATTACATATATTGTTTCTATCAGCCGATTCTAGAATCAGTCTTGAACTGAAACTCAGTTTGGCTGTAGAATGTCTCATTTGCAGTATTTCATTAATTTCCTGGTCCAGAATTTCTTTATCATATCCTCTGCTTATGAATTCTTGTTTCAATTCAGTCATTTGTTGCTGGCACCTTTCCATATTGGTATTTAACCTACTTATACGAATGAACTGTCCTTTGGTAATGCCCCAAAATATATGAGGAGCATGCGTGCTGCTGTGATGTAAAAACTTACTTTTATGTATTGTTTTCCTAGCGACAGTAGTATGTAAATCAACCCCATAATAATTTATAGAAATATCTAAAAAATTAATACTCTTAATAGAGCTAAACATAGTAAATTTCAGGAAGTCAGTGCTCAAGTTCAAATATTCCAAAAACAGATCTAATTCTCCTTTTGTGCCATACCAAATGAAAAAAAAACATCATCCACAAAACGCTTAAAACATTTTACTTTTGTAGTATATTCTGATGGTCCATTAAAAATAACCTCATTCTCCTATTTATTCAATACTAAATTAGCATAGGTATTGGCAATGGGAGTCCTCATTGCCACCCCAGAAATCTGATGGTACACCTTGTTATCAAACAAAAAAAAAAGTTATTTAGTACCAATTCAAGGAGCTCACATATCTTCCTGTACTTTGCCCATTTTGACACAAAAATTCTCTAATGGCTTCAATACCATACATATTGGGAATGACAGTAAATAGGGATTGTGTATCCAAAGTTGCCATCCAAAAATACTCTTTTTCCTTTGAGCTAAACCATTCATGCAAACATTCTAAAAACTCATTAGTATCTTTAACATAGCTCTTAACGTATGGGAAAAACTTTGATAAGGTGTCTTGTAAGTACAATGAAATAGGCTCAGTTATCCAACCCTTACTTGAAACAATAGGTCTCATGGGGGATGTTCTAAGCATTTATGTATCTTTGGTAATCCATATAATATTGGTAACTTTGGGAAGGAGACATTAAAATAACGAAACATGTCAACCATTACTTGCAAATCAAAATAGTGACATTTGCATTAGTGATATGCCTATTTACATCATTCTGAATAACAGTCTTAAAAACATGTACATCAGACAAATAAATAAACATCTCATGTAAATATTGTTGTCTATTCATTAAAGCAACTTCCCCTCCCTTATCAGCCTCCTTAATAGTAAGATCTTGGTCATTAATTAGTTTCTGTAGTGAATCTCGTTCAGAAGAAGAAAGGTTAAAAAACTATTCCTTTTGAAACATTATTTATCATATGCTTCCTTTATTTCTAGCTCACACATACTGCAGAAGGCATGGATAACAGGGTGGCTATTTGGTATAAAAATGCTGGAACGTTTACATACATAATTTCTCCAACTTTCATTTTGTTTGAATATAAGTCCAAACAACGAGTAAAAAGTTTTAAGTCAGTCAGTGAGTTAGTAAGACTGTCAATCAAATTTGAGACCCTTATTAAATAATGAAATGTCTGCTGAAGATAGATGCATTTGTGATAGATTAACAACATTATTCATATTAACAGTACCTTTTTCCATTAGCATTTGTATATGTTCGGAATACTTCTGCCTCTGCCTCTTTTTCTCTGTGTAGACTGGCCCCTGGAGCATTCGTGCTTCTTTACAATCAACTCTTCCAGCAGCTTCAAGCGGACCACTGGTTGGGAGTGGGAAAGAAACATTCCCTGATGTTTTTTGTTCCGCGTAGGCTGCATATGGATAGCAGATGACGTAGACGCCTCATTTTCATTCAGCAGCTCTATCGCAGCCTGAATAATTTGTGCATCGGTAGAATTAGTTGAGACAATTGCACTTTGAGTGGAATTTAAAGGCACAGTAATGTCATCAAGGGCATTGAGTGAATTCAATCCCATATTCCCTCCATTCGCTTTACTTATTGATTTAATGTTGGTGACAGTATTAGGATTCCACTTTTCTTTCGGCCACATAAAAATGTGGCCACTATTGTAATCATTAATGTCATGATTTAGCTTGTGCTTTTTAGTTTTCTCCATGACCTCATCCAATTTTACTAGTTTATCCAATAATTTATCATATTCAGCAACGAATTTTGGAAACCAAGCAGATGATGAAATAGTAGTTTCTAATTCATCTATTTCATTGCGCAAGTCAGACTCAGTCTTCACAAAAAAATCATTCATCAGGGTCATATAATTCAGACCCAGTTGTAAGTTCATTCCCTGCCACTTTTGTAGCAGGGTCGGATGCAAGTTAGCATATGAAGGCATTTTCAACACCCTTAGTCCCCGTGAGCAAGATTGGGCCAAGGGTATTCCTGTAGATGCCATGGTGATAGCAGCAGCCACCAAAATGAAGTTGCAGAAGAAAGTCCTGCTATCTATTTTCCTAACAAGTAGTCTAGGACTATGGATAGGTTTGGGAAGTGCATATATGCTTCGACCTTTGCTTCTCAGGTCCTTGAATTATATGGCACACTTCACTAGGTTGCAGAGCAGTAGCCGAAGGGATCCGAGATCAGGTTTCCACTCAGCTGGCCACCCTTGATTTGATTTCCAATTCATCCATGAGGCTAATTGCTTGTGCAGCTTAAGGGACAACAAGAGCAGCAGGTTCAGGCGTAGCCATCAGGAGACATGCCTGGATGCGCTTGTGTGACTTTGTGGAGCCATTTAAATCTTCATTCATCACTGCTCCATTTGATGGATCATCCTTTTTTGGACCCAAGATTAAAGACACACTAGCCAGATGTGAGAAAGATGGGAAGACTCTTTCTGCCATGGGCATATATTTCTCCACTCCTCAATGGCCCTACTCTAGGAACCAGAGAAATGGGAGACTATGGTTTAAAAAAAAAAAACCCAAGGGCCTTTCCAAGACTCACGTGGCAAGGACTTCTCTCAGAGCAGAGGTGGAAGTAATAATGGAAGACACCATCCAAGAGGCAGAAGTTGCCCACTGAACCAGGGGTCCAGAGATTTCTTCTCAGTTAACTCCTACCAGTGCTCCTGAACAGAGCTCCAATTGCCTTTCTCTGGAGGCAGTCTGAGGATCATTATCCCTGCACCAATCTGCCTGGCTACAGATGACAATGGACAAATGGGTGCAGGGGATCATTTTCAGAGGATACATCATTCCCCTTTCAATAAATCCAAAAACACAAAAAAGACTCCCAGTCATTCCACCCAGTCACAGGGAAGCAGCCATTTTAGAAATCCAAAAACTGCTTGATGAAAGAGTCATCCAATCGGTCCCACCAGACCAGAGAGGATCCAGAATCTTTGGTAGGTTCTTTTTAGTGCCCAAAAAAAACAGGGAACTGGAGACCCATTTTGGATCTCAGCCAGATTAACAAATCAGTTCAACAAACCAAATTCTGGATGGTCTCAGTACAGTCAGTACTTCCATTTTTGGAAAAAGATGACTGCATGTGTTCACTAGATCTTCAGGATGCGTATTACCACATAAAAATTAACAAGTGCTCCAGAAGATTCCTGCACTTCCAGCTGGGAGTCAGTCTTTATCAGTTCAGGGCACTGCCCTTTAGCCTCACCACGGCCCCCAGGGTGTTCACCAAATGCATGGCAGTGGTAGCAGCGCATCTCAGACTGCTAGGGTTCTGAGTATTTCCATATCTTGATGACTGACTCCTTATTGCTTCCACAAGGTGTAACTTGTAAAAGTAGGAGATTACATCCTTCAGCTTTGCATCACCTTAGAAATCACAATACATTATGGAAAATCCCATTTAGAACCCACACAACAGCTGGAATTAATTGGAGCTATACTAGACACAGCACGGGATTTGCATCACTCCCATTAGCGAGGCTCCAGAGGATTAGATCACAAGTAAACTGCATCATCCAGAACAGAACTGTTCCAGCAAGATGCATCCTGAAGGCTCTAGGGTCAGTGCCAGCCTTTATTACCCTAGTTCCCATGGCCAGATATCACATGCGGATTCTTCATTGGCTTTTGGCCTCCCGATGGTCATTATTAAACCACCTGATGTCTTGTCAAATTTTGATCACCAGTCATTGCAAGCAAGACCTATCTTGGTGACTCATGTCCCATGAAATCTAGTTGGGCCGCTCCTTTGTCCTACCTCAGCCCTAAGCTATAGTGACCATGGATGATTCCCAGATAGGGCTGGGGGCATTATCTGGGAAGGACAGTCCAAGGTACTTGGTCCCAGATGGAGGCCAATTTGCATATCAGTATTCCAGAGATGAGGGTGGTGCTCTTAGCATTGGGAGTATTTCAAGATACTCCCCCCTTTGGAACAGAGGCAGTACAAACAGACAACATGTTAGTAGTCTGGTACATCAACAGACAAGGGGGAACCAAGTCTTACCCACTTTGTCGAGAAGCCCTCAGAGTATGGCAATGGGCAATTTCTTCCAACTACTTTCTAATGGCAATGCACATTCCGCGGAGCTCCAGTAAAGTTGAGCAAAACTATCCTATTGCCTCACGAGTGGTCTCTCAATCCAGTAGATATTCCGCCACTGGGGTCAACTTTGCTGTGATGTATTTGCGTCCCCTCTGAACAAGTGCAGCAGTTACTTTGCCCTAATCCCCCCTCCTGGAGAGTCACCCAGAGATGCTGTTCTGCACAATTGGCCCCACGGTCTTCTGTATGCTTTTCCCCCAAATCATCTAATATGTTAATTTCTAAAGAAAGCCAAGAGGTCAAAGAACATCATAATCCTCATTGCTCCATTCTGGCCCCAACAAGTTTGGTTTCCCTTCCTTTTTCCTCACCTACTTCTGAAACCTTGGATTCTGGACCCAGCTCCAGATGTGTTATTTCAGCCTGAAGGAATGGTTCATCCAAATCTCCAGCATCTCAAGCTTACTGCATAGGTTCTCCAGTTCCCATGATTGCCAGGCATTCCTCTCTTACTTCCCTGGTCTGGCAAGTCATTTTGGCCCACCACAAACCTTTGACTAGAAAGCTGTACCATAACAAATGGATAAAATTTGCTAGATGGTCACTTGACAGTAATATCGATCCTTACACAGAACCTGTAGATAAACTTTTAGATTTTTTGGCTGCCTTTATCAGTCTGGCTCCTCAGCTTCTACCATTCAAGTACATCTCTCTGCAATACCTAATTTCCATATTAGTTTTGATGGTTCTTCACTTATGTCGCATAAACTTTGTAAGGCCTGAAAGGAAGCTTAATGCTAAGACCTCCATTTAAAGAACCCATGGTCTTACAGTCTCTCACTCCCCCCCCCCCCCTTTTGAGCCTCCAGCAACTTGTGATTTAAAGTTTTTGACCTGGAAAACTTTGTTTTTGATAGCTATCACTTCAGCCAGAAGAATATTGAAAATTCAAGCCTTGTCCTGCAGGCCCCCCATTTAATATTTCATAAGGACAGAGTCTCCCTCAGGGTGAATCCATCTTTTCTGCCGAAGGTTGTCTCAGAATCAAATATCAATCAAACCTTACATCTACCAGTCTTTTTCCCTAATTTCTCTAATAAGGGAGAGTACGGTCTGCACTTATTGGATGTCCACAGGTAATTATGTTTTTACCTTTACAGAATAAAGGACATTAGAAAATCCAATCAACTGTTTATTGCCTTTTCCTCACTTTCCTTAGGAAACCCAGTTTCTAAGGTTACCTTAACTAAATGGCTTAGGGGTTGTATTACCTTTATTTATCACTCAAAGGGACTTCACCCACCAAGTTCTGTGAAAGCCCATTCAACTTGAGCTGTAGCAGCTTCTGCGGTTTTTCATGCTACAGCTTCTTTAGATGACATTTGTGCAGCAGCTACATGGGGGATCTCCTCATACTTTTATTACTCATTACAAACTGAACTAGGTCTCTACGGGATGTGCATCATTCAATTTGATGGTGTTCAGGAGTATTCTTTCATGAGACCTCCCAAGATTCAGGTAGCTAGGGTCTCTGTCCCACAGTCAAGGATTATGTGAAGATTGACAACATCAGATAAAGAAGTTATGTCTTACCATAACCTTCCATCTGTGTTGTTGATCTTCACTAATCCTTGACATTCCCCCCTTCCTTCCCTCTGCCTAAGACTCAGACTGAATATTCCCAAAGTCTGGCTTCATAATAGGGACACAGATGTGGTCTCTTATTTATTACTTCTTGCCTGTCACTATTGCAGGCAAACTTGATCTGAGGTAATTTAATAAGGAGCATTATGGGTAGATCTCAAGAGTTTTGGGATGCGTGAGCTGGAAAAATGGCTGAGTTGGTTCCAAGGCTCGAAACAGAGCCCACAGTCAAGGATTAGTGAAGGCTGGCAACACAGATGGAACATTATGATAAGATATAAAATGCAACTCTTAGCATAGCAACATAATTGTTAATACTGCCCATTTGGGGCACTGAATAACCAAGAAAGCTGACTGGCAGCTGCCAGATGAGGGCCTGAGTTCTGAACCATCTAAAGAGTTTTTAATACAAGCCATGTTGACTGTTTGCAGTTCAAAAACTATACTAGGTTTGTTAGGTGTCAACTTAGTTGCTGCACATTATTGCACTAATGGAGGCCATTGGAGCATATTTCTGTCTTGTCAGCCAGTAATGAAATGCAGGCACCATAACTTGATGGAAGAGAGATTCTAAATTCAATGATATCTCATGCTTGGGGTAGCAATTTAGTACCATGCAATTATTTTATCCAAATCCCTTTGGTTAGAGTATCTGCTACTCATTGTAGTTACTTGTTAGAGAAGTAGAGACTTCATTAGCCTATATGGTAAAGATATCTGATATAAATTTGCCATTTGTTACTGATTACTTTATTGCTTGTACACATTTCCATAATAAATAAATAAAAAATATATATAACAAAAAACTTCCGAAGGCATCTGTAAAACATAAATAAAACTAGGTATAACACAAGAAGAAACTGCAGCAAGTAGAACCTGTGATTGGGCATGCTTTCATTCTTTAAGAACTTCATCAGAATAAATAAACTGTGCAGATTACCAAGTTAAAATAGTGTAAGAAAACAAAAATTATTTTGTCCAATCAAAATCACAGTTCAACCCCTTTAAACATGATGGAAGTGTAATTCTCAAACTTCTATTGCCCATAAATATGGATGAGATGGGCATAACTTAAACAGAAAATAGAGTACCAGAGCCAAGTTAACTGATATATAGCTTGCTAGCTATAGTTTTTTTACACTTGTGAATACTATTGTAGTCAGCGCGTATATTCTTGTATCCTTTGGACATATTCCATATCACATTTTTTCTAGTCCAATCCATCATATCTGTCAATGTTATAAGCGTAAGATGTCCATTTTTTTTTGTCATAACCCATCATCTGCACTGGCCAATGTGGAATCACTGCTAGCTTTTGCTCATTCTGTAGCCAGCATGATAACACTAGGTATTTTTAGGCAGTGTAGCAATTGCCTCATTTGAAACAAAACCCTTTATTGCTTCCTCATATTGATTTAGTATGAAGAGGCCTGTTGGCATAAAGGATAAGGTCTTTGGTTCCCATGCACAAGGTACAAAATTCTATCCTGACATCTGGTCAGTGCCAGTATGGAGTTAGCTTGTTCTCTGTGGGGCTTCTCCCACCTCCCAAGATGTTACATTTGCATTTCAAAACTCACTCAAACATGGAGTTGTGAGCAACAGCACAGACTCAAGATGATGGCCTATATTGAGAAGAGTTGTATAGACTGACCACTCTGTACATTATCTGTGGTTTGCATTGAACTTCTGAGATACATACTGATGAACAGCTTAACTTTGTTTTTTTCCAGTCTGAAAACAGAATCAGAAAAAGGAGTGCCACTGAAACTGTTTTTTTTTTTCTGGGGGGGGGGGGGTGGTAGTAAAATTTAGTTCCTGGCTAGTAAGTACCCTGTCAGCAATGAAAAATTTGGAAAACCTGAAAGAAGATTAACCAGAAAAGATTAAATTAAAACAGTCTGGGAAGGATTCTGCAGCTGTTAAGCAAAAAGCAGTTCAAGCTTCAGCTTTAGTTCAAGAAATGGCTTCCCAGTAATTTAGAGGAAAAAAAATCAAATGTACACAGAGGTGATTAAAATAAATAAAACATTGAAGGAATATATCAACTCAAATAAAAGTCTGGAAAAAAGAAGAAGCTTTAACTAGCTGTTCAGATGAACTGATAAAACAGCAAAAATCAAAAGCTGAAATGAAGAAAAAGCAAGCCAGGTATAAGGGTTCTCAAGAAGCAATGTTTCAAAAACAAAATAGTACAGGTACAAGGCAGAGTGTGCACAGAAAACCTGACATTTCTTCCTGTATCTGAAAAATTGGAAGGAACAAGCTGTAATAATTTTATGAAAGCACAGATAAGTAACTGGACTTGTTTTCCACAGGAGGCTTTGTTACTAGAAAGAGCACATCAAGTGTATTCTCCAAATCTGGCCATGAGAAAGAAGCCAAGACCTTTTCTAGAAAAGATGCAATCATATCAGTAGAAAGAGTTGATTGTGACAAAACTGTGGCAGAAGGGCAAAGTATTAAAATTACAGACAGCAAAGTGTTTTTAGAAAATGATTATTCATTACACCAGCCAGAAGAGAAGGAAATTCAACTCGGCAATCTGGGAATGTCAAGAGTCAGGTATGAGATTCAAGCTGCTGCATCCAGCTGTCTTCACAGTATTTTTCCTGGAGGATCAAAGACATTGTTCGATGCAGAAAATGCTAAGCTGGAAATAAAAAAAAAGTTTATTCAACAAAAAGTGAAACAAGTAGAAGGGGACTCTGCTTCTCATTCTTCTGACAGTAACGTTCATAGAGAGACTTTGCCAGTGAAACCTTTTCCAGTGTTCCAAAGGCAAATGCTTGTGAGAGAGAGAGAAAAGCACTGCAGTTGACTAGAAGAATTGGGAAAATATTTAACTTGAACTAGAGTCTGGTGTTGGGAGATGGAGATGCACAGGAGCAAGACCAGCAACATTAAAATTTGTGAATAAATGGGATACTCCAAAGGCAATTAATCTTGTGAGTTCTGAGCATTGCTTGCTGAGGGAAATGAAAATTTTAAAAGTAGAATGGCAAGCAATTCAGTGGAAAATAAAGTTTGGTTTGAAATTATGGGAAGTGAATAAGAGATATCAGCCTCCCTAGCAGCCTTAATACTTTAAGCAGTGTAAAGTTTACTTTTATTTAAAGATAGCCAACACACTTTTTCTTGGGGCTAAAAGTTAGTTTTCTGAAAGTATGCATCTGTTTTTCACATATGGGATGAACACCAGGCAGTGTAAGTGGGAATCCAGGCTGTAACATGCACCTTAGCATGGGTAGCCGTAATTGTAAGGTAGACAATACTATGGGTGCAGCTATTGATTAGGGACAATTGTTACTATCTTGAGGGGTGAAGATGTACATAGTAAGGATATAAGAATACAGAGTGCAAATAGCAATGCTGCAGGAGACATTTGGAAAGAAATGAGCATGTGAATTTGACTTCCAAGATGACTGCAAATTGAGTAACAACTTAACCCTAGTTCTCACAGTGCAAAACAGAAACTCAGCAGAGAAGGCCAGTAGAGTTTTGTGTTTATGGATAAATTTCAGTAACTGGCTAGTAAGTGTACTGCCTGGATGCCAGGAAAAAAAGAAATGCAGAGCACCTGGAAAAAAATCAGCCACAAAAAGTGAGGAAGAAACACTGACTGGGGAAAGTTCTGCAGCTCTTCAGCAAAAAGCAATGTAATTTCCAGACATGACTTCCAGTAACCTACAGGAAGATACAAGACAACTGCACACAGACCTGGTTAAAACAAGACACTAATGGAGTATATCAACACAAACAAAAGGCTGGAAAAAATAGAAGAAGCTTTGAACAGATATTCAGATGAGGTGATAAAGCTGCAAAAATCAGATGTTTCAATGAAGAAAAAGCTGGTTGAATATCAGACTGCTCAGGAAGAGATGTTTCAAAAATAATGCAGTTAGAGGACAAAGGATGTAGGAAAAACATACAATTTTCACTTATACCATGAAAGCTGGAAGGAACAGACTGCATTAATTTTATGAAAGCACAAATAAGCAACTGGACTGGTATTTCACAGCAGTTGTTGTTAGTTGGAAAGGCACATCATGTGTATGCTCCAAACCTGGCAATGCAAAAGCAACCTAGACCTTTAATAGTTAAGATATAATCATACCAGCAGAAGGAGTTGATTCTGCCAAAACTGTGGCAGAAGACCAAAATACTAAAAGTGGGAGACAACTGAGTATTTGTAGAGAATGATTACTCATTGTAAACCAGGCAGAAGAAGAGTAAATTCATTCAGCTATTCTGGGAATGTCAAGGCACAGGTGTGAGATTCAAACTGCTGTACCCAGCTGTCTTCAAGATATTCTTCCCTGGAGAGACAAGATCATTTTTTGATGAAGTACATGCTAAGTAGGAAAAACAAAAGTTTGTCCAATAAAAAGTGAGCTGTGAAGCAGAAGGAGATTCTGCTTCTTGTTCTTCTGGTAATAAAGACTACAGAGATACTGTACCTGTGAAACATTTTTCCACTGCTACTATTTCAACTGAAAATGTTGGAGAGAAGGATGAATCAAGAGTATGTGGGAAATGAAACAGAGACAGGATTTGGGAGATGAGATGGACAGCAATAAAACCAGTAACTTAATGTGAGATTACAGTGCAATAATGATATTTGTGAAATATGACAGAGCAAAAAAATCCAAACATATTGGACTTTTTCTGAATTTGTTGGACTTGTGGGGGACTCTTGAGTATACTCCCTACTTCATGTTATTAATGTGCAGAAAATGCTTTGGGGTGGAGAAGAGAGGGGAGAGTTACTTTAAGTAAAAAAAAAAAATTTTTCTTAATAGTACTATTTTTGTGGTGTATTTGTGGTGTATGGTTTTCTTTGCATGCTATAAAGGAATGTTTTCTCAGTTATATTTAAGTGTAATGGGGATTGTAAATAGGTGCTACTCTTCTTTTTCCCCCCTTCTTCTCCCTTCTCTCTTTCTTGTTGTTCAGTTTTAAGAAATATAGGCACTGCAATGTAGAAAAAAGCCTTGTTAAAAAAGCATGACAAAAGAAAAAATAATATGTTTTTCTCATTCTTGCATGGGTGAATGACTGGTTTTAGATTGATTTAGTAATACATCTTAAGAGAAACCAAGTAAATGGAAAATAATATTAAATATTATGAGGCTTTTTTCTAGCAAATGAATGGATGCTCCATGAAAACAATCTGATAATAAGAAATTGGCCATTTGGTTCTCGTGTCTTCATGGAGACAATCTGATAGAGAAACTGGTTGCAGTCTGGTGGAGAGTGATTGGCTGAGAAAAAAAAGAAAAGAGAAACTGGCTAGGAGATAATGTTCTCTGAAAGCATTCAGGAGTTTTCCCAGCTCAGAGAGCTATAAAGATAAGACAAAACCAGTTAGCATTTAGTAGAAACACAGGCTCCACCATGTATCTTAGCATGGATAACCTTTCTTTTAGGTCAACTTAAATCTGTGAGTGTGGCTGTCAGTTTGGGAGATTGAATCCTGTTAGGAGGGTAAAACCCCGATATCTGAAGATGTACTTAGTGTTTTTTTTTGACTTTCAATAAAACAAAAGTTTTGTAAGATGTGACATAGGTTTAAATGGATATGACAATGAACAACTATATAAAAGTTCGACCTGCCAAGCAGTGTATGCATGGAACACAAAAGCTGGAACTAGACATTTAACAAAAAAGGTGTCATACATAAAAGGTGGGAATAATAACGTTTTAATACAATGATGCTTTCTGTAATGTCTTTAAATGTCATTGGTCTCACAGATAAATACAAAAAAAGAAAGAATAGTTAACTATTTTAAAAATGTAGAGTACAAATAGTTCTGTTCCAGAAGAAGCACTTGGAAAGAACTGAAGATGTGAATTTGATAAAGAAAGGTTTTCTGGATGGTTGTTCAGCAGAGTATCTGGGACAAAGAAAAACAGGAGTTGTTTGTCTTTTGGCTTTTTCCCAGTAAGGGGTCGCCACAGTGGAACTCTGGTCCGCTAATGATTGGCAGTAGATTTTTTTTTTACGAATGTTGAGGTGCCAGCTCGACGCCCAACCTTCAATGAAGGCACACCCATTTACGCACGCATGTCTTTTGAACGCTACCCAACCGCAGGGAGGACATGCAGACTCCACACAGAAGGCACTCCCAAGCCAAGCCGAGAATTGATCGGGGGAACCTCTTGCTGTGAGGTAACAATGCTACCGCTGTACTACCGCGGCAGACCACAAAGAAAAACAGGAGTACTTATATTAATTGCAAGAGGAGCTCCAATAGTGATAGAAGAGGATAAAAAAAGATAATAATGGCAGATTTGTAGTGCTAAGGGGCTACTGTTAAGGGATGAGGATTATATTGGCATGTATTTATATTCACCTAAAACTGCTATAATGGAGCTTAAGAAAATTCTGGAAGAAATAATCAGTTTTCAGCAAGGGATATTACTTATACGTGGGGACTGGAATTTGATTTGCAGCAGTGAAGATGTGTCTGGGGGTCCCAGATGGGAAATATAACAAATGAGGGTTGATTTTTGAAGAAATTTATAAAAATATTTGGTATGGAAGATGTGAATTCAGTAATAGAAGTTCAGAGTGAATTTGCATATTATTCTCCAAGATATAAAAACTGGGCTAGGCTTGACAGAATTTATATTTTATAGGAACACATGCATTTAATTGAAGGTCTTGATACATACCCAATAAATATTTCAGATCATAATAATAACTAATATTAAAACACAAGGTAATGAAATAAAAATAAGACAGTGGCACTTTTTCACCTATATGTTGAAAATAGAGGAATTTAAGGAATGGGTAGTGGAGATTATTCAGGCGCTATATGAGAGGATAAAAAAGTACTTCTGAAAATATAGCTAGGGAGTGGAATAAAATTAAGGTATATTTTAAAAATATGTTGGAAATAAAAGAAAGGGAGCTGTGGTTAAGAAGTAACAAGAATTATTTAGAGGGACTGACAAATGTTAAAGTATTGCAGAATAGGGGGAATCTCACAGAATAAGAAGAGGATCAACTGCAGAATGTTAAGCAGTCAAAAATAAGGGATTACCTCGATAATACAGGAGTCTAGAAAGATTGCTGTTAAGCAACTGTTTATTGATAATATCACTAGAGCACAAAAACACACAAAGACTCAGGTGACGGAAAGTAGAAAGGGTTGTCACCAAGCTTAGGGAGCCTTTAACAAGGAAGACAAAGAGATCCTATACAGATATTACAAATATTTTGAAAATTCTATGAAAGTCTGTATAAAGCAGAGAAATATGGAAATCAAGAAAAGATACAAATGGAAATGTTTATGGAAGAATTAAATATGCCAAGGTAAGAGGTAGATGAGGCTCAACTACTAACGGTTAGGATAGAAGGATATGAGATACAAATTGTGATGTATAACCAATCTACAGGAATTTCCCCAGGAATAGATGGTATTCCTGTGGAAGTTTGGAAGCTAGGAGGGAAAAACTGATAAAGATCTGGAAGGTTTTGTTTAATAAATAGAAGCCATGCAGCTTTGCTCAAGTACTGCAAATTTACTTTTATAAATTTTCTAATTTTGTTTTTTTTTCTTTTTTGTGATGCTCTTGCCTGTGTTTTCATTTGTATATGCCTACTTATTTGTCCTTGAGTCTCATTGTTATAAATAAATGTCTGTCAATAAATGCATAGTATGGATCTGATTATCTTGCTTGTTATAATGTTATAGTATTGTGTTTGACATTGGTGCTCATGATCTTTGTTCTTAATATATTTGTTGTTGAGTGCATTCTCGTGTCATGAAAGGGTTTTGGACTAGTGTACTTAACTGTTTGATTTGTATAGAATATTTGTTTAGCAGCATAACTTAATAGATGAGGTGCTATTTTATCAGTTGTGTAGCTTTTATAGTGCAATGCAATAGTTTTTTTATCTGTTTGGAAAGTTTGTTACAAATCTGGCAATTTTAGTACATTTTGGTTCAAGTTTGTGTAGAAAAGGTTTATTTTTGTGAATGTTGGTAAATATTGTAGAAGCATAAGGCAAGCTTGGGTAGAAATGTGTGTTTAGTAGTTGCTATCATGAAATGCTGTGCATCATAACTATTCTGGATTTATAAGTAGTACTTTTTGCTTCTTTGTGACTTTACCCATCATGCTTTTGTATCTCTGCCTTGTACTTCATTTTTCCTTCTTGTTGCACTGTAATTATTCTTTTATTAGTGGTTTATTGTCCTGTATTTTATGTTTGGTTTTGCTTCATTTTGTGGATGTCTTGTGCAAGGTTTTGTTTGTAGTAAATTTTGCTTATTTGTGGCAGAATGTATTTTCAAATGTTTAACATATTTGGTAAATGAGTAGGTAACTGTTCTCAAGCTACCATGTTCAGTATGAATTGGGAAAAGTTGCAGTAGTATTTTTAATATAGAAACTGTGGCTAATTTTGTTCATCACAGAACAGTACTAATAGACTTGAACAGCTTTTAACATAATTTTCATTAGAGGGACACAGCCTCTGGATGCTGTTTCTGTGGCAGTATTGTTTTACAGTTTTCAGAGCTGCAAAATTCTTTGTGCTCCTACAGGGGTTTTTTTTTTTTTTTTTTGCTATAAGTAACTAAAGGTCCACTACTACAAAGAATTGTAACTGTCTCTGATTTATAGTTAAGTTGTTATGCTGTGTCTGGCTGTCAAGATTCAACTCTTGGGTTTTGCTTCATTTTACTTTTAGTTGAATTTCTTGACAATCAGAGCCAGGTTATGGTGTTTTTTTTTTCAGGTGTAGAACACAGATCACAAATGGCCAGTTTAAGTCTCGGACTAGGGAAAGTATAGCAATAAAATTAAAGTACAGAAAGTCAGTGCAGTACAGCATGGTACAAAAAGGGTAGAGTAATGGAACAAGGTAAGTGTAGTTAAGCATCCAGTATGAGAAGTTCTTTACATCATACAGCTGATTTGTAGTTATTAGTTTATGCAGTATAAAGAAGTTATATATACTTTATATAAAAGATGTTGCAATTATAACTGTGAACAGATACTACAGTGTTACACATAACATGATTTATGATAGTAAAATGTGATTTTTTAAGTGTGTCCTTCTGTTGACATTTTACATGATTCTGTAGTCTTTCTGTAAACTATTTTGGTTTATTTTGAAACCGTATTTCCTTTTGTAATTTTACAGCATCACTTGTTGCATGACTGCAGCAGGTTCTGGCACTGTTGACTGTTACTGACATGTGACCAGACATCTATCACACACTTGTATTTTGTGCAGGTTTACATCTGTATCCAAGATAGTGATAAAATTGTGCTAGATACTTGCAATTGAGCCTTGCAGAGGTGTTATAAAAGGTGATAATAGCGACATCTGTTTTGCAGACAACATCTTGTTGAAACAAAAGGGGCTATAAAAATTAGCAACTTGCAGTTAGGGAAAAAAGTAGAAGGGGTGTTTGATAAAATAATCTGAGATGGAGAAGCAAAAACAAGATTAATTCATGATAGTCACTTTCTAAATCAGTGCGTGTAGTGTGTCTGAAAAGTAAAATTGTTCCATTGGAAAAATATGTAGAATGCATGGATTTAGGGCTTAGTTGGAAAATAAAATCACATCAGTATTACTGTTCCCACCACACCATTTTCTGGGCAGACCCAATTAAAGTACTCTAAGCATACAAGTTGATCTAAAATATTAGTACTATGAAGGATATGTTTTGTGTATACATATATATATTTTCCATGACAAACATGAGTGTACATACATGTGTATAATATATACAAATTGTTTGTGTTTGTATATTTGTTTACTTTTTGCTGACTGGATTAGTCCACAAGGCCAGATGCCTTGTTGGAAGGTAGAACAGACGTGGTACTTTTATACTAACTAGGGGAAATTTGTTTAGGGTTAAGGGGAAATCTCCCAGTCATTCCGATTGTGTCATGGCATCTTATCACTCTAGCAGTTGGCTGCAACTTGTGAGAATGAAAGATGCCACCAAGTTAGGTATTTTGTTCCTCTCTCTCTCAGCCAAACTATGGCACACTCAGGAGTCTAGCAGTATCAGTGTTGGAAAATGAATTCAAGTAACTGGTGTTGGAATAGAACCTCCACACTCTTCTGATGTTCAGCTGTCTAAGTCAAGTGCTACCTGTTAAACCACAGTGTATATGCCACAAGTATTTTTGATAATGTAGAGAATTAAGCTTGGTTCTCTGACCTTTGTTTGAGATGTAGATGTCAGTAAATTCATACTGAGAGTAAAACTCATGTGACTGTTGGCATCTATGTTGAGAACACATAGTAAAATGTTGCAAATGGTGATTCTGTCATAATTCTTTGTAATGCATTGAACTTTATATCTGCTCCATGTATTACAGTTACATAAAAAGTGTAACCGCTCAGTGTTTCACTGGCTTTGAAAAGTGGTAAAGCACTGTCAAGCAGATAACAGCATACCTTTCAGTTTCTGTGCATAAGAAGTCTGGACATGTGCAAAAATAATGGGAGGTGAGGAACAAGAACATAAATCGGAGACAGTTTCTAGGTAAATAAGAGTCATATTTAAAAAGTTAATAGAACAACCGGTTTTGCATCAATGTGCTTTTCCTGAGCAGTAAGGGGTATGAAAATCTGTCTGGCTTTATAGACTGCAACACTCAGTGATTTACCTGAGTGGGGGGTACAGAACTAAAATGTTAAATTCTGGAATAGTTGAGAGGCCTGGACAGCTGGCAGAAACAAAGCTATTTTACCATCTGCTGCTCTTTGTCAGCTGGCACTAATGTCTGCATCGGTCCATAGCACAAGACCTGATTGCAGTGATGCTTAGAGTTCATAACATGTGTTCAGCACCCTTGAAGCACTGTTCACATCTTCCCAGAGCTAGACCTGACTTTAACTATTTTCTTTTTCTCGCTATAGAAGCATAATTATGGAACTCCATGCAGTGTGTGTGTGTGTGTGTGTGTGTGTGTGCGTGTGCATGCGCTCATTACTTGTGTACATATGTACATGTTGTATTTGGAAACAATGAATATACAAAATAGTGAAAAAAAAACAAAGAATAATGCTCACTACACTCTGTTCGCCTGATAATAAACAAGACTTATAAAATACAACAAAAAACCAGGCTAAAATAGTGGGAATATACAAAATAGTGAACCTCGTGACTGAAAAAAAGAGCAAGTGCAAAAAACACTGAAGTGTCTCTAAAGAGCAAATCACAAAACATTGATGATCTCTCTGCTAGTAATTGTAGCCTTACATCAGTAAAGCTTTGCTTCAAAACTCAGACCGGGTGCTAACAAAATAGCTTTACTGTTGGTGGGGAGAGGGTTGTATCCCTAACATTACCACTGCCAAAGCATAGCATAGCATTAATGTCTCCCTTTCCTTATTGTTTACTCTAACCCTATCTCGGGAACACTCACACATACATACTGAGAACTTTAAAATGATCTTGCACGTTTTTACAACCTCCACCTTTTTTAGTTAAACATTCATTTTACTGATTACTCCTGCTTGCCTATGCTATGTAAAATTTTGATTCAGCCATGTTCCCATAGATGAGTATTCACTCGTGTGTGCAGAATACTGCAGATGCTCTCTTGCAGTTTTTATATACCCAAACTGTTTTACCAGCTTAGCATTCTACCCTTTTGATTGTTTAATATTCATGTAATATAAGTGTGTGTAAACACATGATTATTGATTGGCATTTGTTTACTTGGAAAGTCCGACTGGGAATAGGTGCCCCTTTTTCAGTGGAGGCCCAGAGTTAAGAGCTCCAGGGTATCATATTTAATGGAAACAGTATTTGCAGTAATAAAGTTTATAATGTAGTTTCAGTGAATACATAGCATAATAGTGTGAAAAAATGTAAAATGGTATTCATAAACATTAAATTTATAAGCCTTGTACTGAAGCTTTACAGATAGAAGAAGTCAATTCCTTGTTGGTCAGATCTGACCACAAGCTAATCACCCTAGACATCCACATCCCACTCCCACCCTCCATTAGGGAAACTACCAAAAAAATTTCTCCAAAGCCAATTTCACACTTCTTAAGACAGACGTGGCAAACTTCACGACACCCATGCAGATGGACAATAGAGGTACGACTGCTGAATCCTACACAAATGCACTTTATAAGCACTTACATGAGTGCATAGATCGTGCTATCCCTAACAGAACCAAGGTGCTATCCTCCAAAAAAGGAAGCCAATCTGGTGGTCCCCTGCCATAAATGAACTCTACAACAGAAGAAAGAAACTGCTGCAAAAAAGAGTAAAATCCCATGATTGGAGGAACTCCCTGGTCAGCCTCAGTAAGAAGCTGACATCCCTCATAAAATCCTCCAAAGCTAGTTATGAAAACAAAATCGCCACTGTTTCTAAAGACAACCACAAAGTATTCTATAGCTATGTCAAGAATCTCAAAGGCAACACTCAGATCTGCTCTGAGTTACAGCACAATGGCGCTAAATATACAGAACCAACTGATATTGCCAACATCCTGGCAGATAGGTACAGTGCTAACTTTACCCCCCCCCCCTCACCTCCTAAAGGGCCCATCTCTATATCGGAAGAATGCAAAGTTCCTGTAATTATGGCTGCACAGGTAAAAAATACACTCTCCAAAGCCAAGAACACAGCATCCATGGGACCTGACAACATCCCAGGCTGCGTTCTACATGAACTACAGAATGAACTGGCACCCCACCTAAGTACCATGTTCAATCATAGCCTCACCTCAGGCTTTGTGCCCACTGACTGGTGCACAGCGACGGTTATCCAACTCCAAAAAGGGGGATCCACCACGGACCCTGGGAACTGCTGCCTCATTAGTCTGATGAGCCTTGTCTGTGAGGCCATGGAACATATCATCATGGAATTTATAAACAAAGACATTGGTAATCTCCAAACTCTGGACCCCACCCAGTTCAGGTTGTAAAAGGAAGATCATATCTCTTAAACCTGATAGACGTCTTTGAAGCAGTCACCAAAGCCAGAGATGAGGGTAAGGTGGTTCACACAGCCTATCTAGATCTCGCCAAGTTTTTGGACACCATCTTCCACTCTGGAATTATAAATAATATAAACTCACTAAACTAGGTATAAATCCCTATGTCACAAGATGGGTTGCCAACTGACTCACTGACAGAACCCACACTGTGAAAGTAGCAGACTCCAAATCCAATTTCAGACCAGTGACAAGTGGAGTGCCACAGGGTTCAGTCCTTGGTCCTCTCCTGTTTGGTATCTACTTCTCTGAAGTACAGGCTAACACAGAAGGTCTTTGGCTAATGAAGTTCTCAGATGACTGCAAACTAGGAGCCATAATCATAACTCCTAACAATGTGGACATCTTACAAAAAGGTCTCACTGAGACAGATGCCTGGTATCAAAGCCATGGCCACAAGCTCAGTGCCAAAAAGTGCATTGTCATCCCTTTGGTAAAAACTCTGCACCCATGAACTACCACATAGGCGGTAGCCTACTTAACACTGAAAGTGTGATTAAGAGACCTTGGGACACAGGTGGACAGTAGTCTCTCCTTTGATAATCACATCGCCACAGTAGTCAGGAAATCCTTCTATGTGGCACACCTCATCAATAAAGGTTTCTCATCTAGGAAAAAAGAGGTTATTGTTCCCCTCTACTCATCACTCATTAGACCCATTATAGAGTACAATTCCCCTTTTGGTATGTACCTCACAAGACATCTACAACAACTGGAAAGGCTGCAGAAATACCTCACAAAGAGGATTACTGGCCTTAAACAGATGCCCTATGCAGACCGTCTCAAAAAACTCCAGCTTTACTCTCGCATATCACCTATTCAGAGGTGATCTCTGCCTAACATACAAAGCTATGTCAAACCCAGAGCTGTTGGACATGCTCCACCTAAAGAAATCCCAATTCCTCTGAGCTACACGCTCTAGGGACCTAAACCTTGTCACCTCAATAAACAGAACATGCTGGAGTGATAGATTCCTGTCCCAGAGACTTCCTGTACTCTGGAACAAACTACCTATCTATATCAAACAAAGCTCCTCATTAGCACTCTTCAAGAAAAATCTTGATGATTGTATGGGAAATAGGAAATTCACCCCGGGGATCACTTCTGTGGCTCTGCTCGACAGGGGCACAGGAAAATAATTTTCTTGGGTGGCGAAAGCCAGGGGTACCTTTTTGGCTAGGCTTATATAGGCCCTAGTGCCAGTAGCCTAATACCTAACTATGAACCTATGAACAGTATTTTAAGAGGAGGAGAAGTACCAACATCATGGAAGAAAGCTGTGGTATCTGCAATATCTAAAGAGGGTAGAGATCCATCAGTTCCAGTTTCATACAGTCCCATTTCAATACTAAACCATGACTATAAAATGTTCATGTCTATAATAGCTAAAAGAATGGCAAAAATAATGCCACAATTGATGGATATGGATCAGTGTGGTTTTGTGGAGGGGAGGCAAACATTTGATAACATTAACAGAACATTGATGATTGAGAGGGAAGCAGAATGTAAGAAAATACCATTGTTGGTGGGTCTTGATGCAGAAAAAGCATTTGACTAGGACTTTATGAGCAGGGCAGTGGTAGCATTTGCATTTCCTGAAAAAAATTATAAGGTTGATTAGGAGGATACATGAGGGATCTGAGGCAAAAATTAAAATGGGTTGGGTCCTCTCCGATAATTTCTGCTTGAGCAGAGGAGCCGGGCAGTGTGTCCTCTTTCCCCTTTGCTGTTTGCATTATATTTAGAACCATTGGCAAAGAAAGTAAGGGGCTCAGAAATTCAAGGATATAATTGGTATAGTAGTGAAGAAAAGTTGGCTCTATTTGCAGATTATATTATTTTATATCTGACAAAACCAGAGAGAGACATTACGGTGTTGTGGAACATTTTGAGACAGTTTTGAATCTTTTCATGATACAAAATTAATGAAGCTAAAGTAAAAGCAATAGCAGTAAAATATGTGCCCACATATGAATTGGTTCAGCAATATCCATATTTTTGGGGACATAATAAAATGAACTAATAATGGCGGCTGCCAAAAAACAATTGCTCGAAAATCAAAATCAAAATCTAAACCAACTATACTGGAAGTAGTGAATATAGTAACAGAAATAAAACAACTGGAATTGAGATCTTTAGAAATGGTTGGGAGCAAACTACATAGGAAAAAAATGGGAATTGTGGGAACAGTATATAGAAGGGAGGAACGAGGTTTAAAACGTGGCAGGACTTAAAAATGAGCTATGCAGTGTTTGAGTGAGAAAGATTAGGTAGATTATATGTGATGTAAAATGCTTGCAACTAGGAATGTGTCAGTGTGGTTTGTTTTCATTTATATAAATGTATGATTGCCTGTGTAGTAAGTGATGGTTTAACAAAGATGTTTCTTGTTTAAAAAAAAGGCAGGAATTGAATAATGTATGTAATGTTGCTATGGTTATATGGGTTCCCATTCAGAAGCCTGAAACATCATAAGCCTGAAAATCAAAATCCTGAAACCAAAAGCCTGAAAATTCAGAATCCTGAAAACTCAAAATCCTGAAAGCCCAAAATCCTGAAACTCAAAATCCTGAAAACACAAATAATGCTAATATGTCACTATAAAGACACTAATATCTACCAACTGACCCTGACCCTAACCCTAACCCTAAGGTCCGTCACTATCGCACACTCACCTGACCCGTGCCCTAACCCTAACTCACTTAAACCGCCCCTAACCCCAATATTTGTCACTATTGCATACATGCCTAACCTGCGACCTAACCCTAACTCACTTAAACCGCCCCTAACCCTAAAATAAAACCAACCGCACACTTACCTGACCCCAACGCATGACCTAACACCACAGGGCTAACAATAGCAAAGCCACAATGACATCAGTATGTCTATTTTGTGTTTTCAGGATTTTGAGTTTCAGGATTTTGGTCTTTCAGGATTTTGGGCTTTCAGGATTTTGAGTTTTCAGGATTCTGAATTTTCAGGCTTTTGGTTTCAGGATTTTGATTTTCAGGCTTATGATGTTTCAGGCTTCTGAATGGGAACCGGTTATATGATATATAGCAATATATATGAAGTATAATATTTACTTTTATATGCATGTAAATTTGCCTATGTCACAAGTGATAATTCAATAAAGGTGTTTGAAAAGAAAAAGAAACTGAAATTGAGATCTTTAGAAAAAGGTAGGAGCAAACTACATAGGAAACATTTTGAATTGTGGGAACAATACATATAGGGGAGCAATGAGGTTTCAAAGAAGGCAGGACTTAAATGAGCTGTGTAATGTTTAACCGAAAATGATTGGGTAGATTATAAGTGATGTATAATGATTGCAACTGGGAGTGTGTCAGTATGGTTTGTGATGTAAAATGCTTGCAACTAGGATTGTGTCGGTGTGGTTTGTTTTCATTTATATAAATGTATGATTGCCATTGTTTTAACTGATGGTTTAATAAAGATGTTTCTTGTTAAAAAAAAAAAAGGGCAGGAATTGATTAATTCATGTGATGATGTATAGCAATATATGTGAAGTATAATGTTTGTTAATGTGAACTTGTTAATACAGTTTGATTACTTTTATATAAATGTAAATTTGCCTGTGTCACAAGTGATAATTCAATAAAGGTGTTTAATAAAAAAAGATGAGTATGTAAATTTGATAGACATGATTTAAGTATGGATATTCAGCAGAAACTCAGGGACAAAGGAAAAGCGGTGTAATTATACTAATTGCTTGAGGGACTCCAATAGTGTACAAGAGAAAAAAAAGACAATTATGGTAGACTTGTAACTGACTGTTGGCATGAGAGGAGGATTACACTAGTGTGTATTTGTATTAAACCAAAAACTGCTTTTATGGAGCGTAAGAAAATTTTGGAAGCTAGTAATCAACTTTCAACAGGGAATATTACTTGTAGGTGGTGACTGGAACTTGATTTTCAATATGAGGATGTATCAGAGGCATAGAAGGGAAAATATAACAAAAGATGGCAGATTTTTGAAGACATTTATGAAAATAATTGACATGGAAGATGTGAATTTTGTAGTGGAAACTCAGGCAAAATTTACATATTATTCCCTAATGTGCAATAACTGAGCTAGACTATATAGAAATTATGTTTCACAATAACATTTAATTCAGTGTGCCTACACACATCCAATAACCATTTCAGATCATTCACTAATAAAAACTAAGATAAAAATGCAAGATAATGATGTAAAAATGAGACACTGACACTTTTCTACCGAACTGCTAAAAAGAGAGGAATTTAAGGACTGGGTAGTGGAAATTATTCAAGAGTTATTAGGGAAGACTGAAATATCTTCAGAATTTAGAGCTAGTGAGTGGGTTAATATGAAAATAGACTTTAAAAATTGTAGAAATAAGAGATATGTGGTTAAGAAGTAATAGGAATTATTTAAGGGCACTATTAAAAGGTTAAAGTAAGTGATTCATTTAAGGTTTGGTTACTTCTGTTTTTTTATCCTTTTCTTATATTGCACTTTGTTTTGTTTTAAGTTTTTTGTTGTTCTGAAGTTTTAAGAGGTCTTGACTAGGGTCAGTTAGAAAAATTAAAAAATAATTAGTTGGAGAAGTTGAGAAATATCTGCCCTCATTTAACTAGAAATATTTAGTGGCATCTTTATTTAGCTGTAGTGCTTGTTTGACTTGCTGTTCTCTGCCTGATTATTGCTAATCTCTGTCTGCATTTGATTTTTCCCACCCATCTGCCCTATTGCGATTAGTCTTAAACTTGGTGGCTTTTGAGTTGCCCACCCCTGATATAAATCTGATTTTGGACATTGCTCTCATTACCATCTCATCACCACATTCTACTGAGTATTGATTGATCAGCTGTGAAGGTGCACCCCTTAGTCTCTTAAACTTGAATTATCTTCAGTTTCCTCCCTTCTCACTTACTTAAAATTGCACTTTATTCAATTACTTTTACTGTATCTGTGCTTCTTACTGCTTTATTACTTTATTTAGCTTTCTGCTGCATTTTCTTAAAGTGTTCAGTTGCATTTAATCTGCTGAATTTATTACTGCTTAGTAGCCTGATGAAATTGTAATTGTTCTAAGCCTGTTAATTTTGATTTAAGCACTTGAACTTCAAAATAGTTATTTTACATACTGAAGGTTTGTGGTCTACATTCTTGTGGCAGGAGAGGTAGCTTACAAGCTTCTAAGTTGAGAATTGCTAGTTGAAGGCTTATTGCATTTATTATTCTAAAAGTGTCTTAGTTCTGGTTTAAGCACTTGAGGCCAGTTATTTTATATTAGGAAGGTTTTGTGGTCTCCACTGTTGTAGGAGGAGAGTGTAGCCTCTGCTCTTCTGAGCTGGGAATTGCTGGTGAAGGCTTATTGTACCTGTTATTATAAGTGTCTTTGTTCTGATTTAAGCACTTGGGCTCCAAGCCCATTATTTTACATTAGATTTGTGGTCTATACTCTTGTGGCAGGAGAGGATGGCCTTCACCCTTCTGAGCTGGGAATTGCAGGCTGAAGGCTTATTGTGTCTGCTATTCTAAGTGTCTTTGTTCTGGTCTGTGGTCTGCACTCTTATGGTGTTAATGTCTAGACAGATTTTTTTTTAACTACTAGCGGATCTAGTTTGTTCATAGCTGAATATTGCTCATCAAGTTGCTTGTCTTATTGATTTGTTCAGTATTTAAATTTTCCTCATTTCTCCCTAATAGATCAGTAGGTATGGATGCACACTTCTCTACTCTCTCTAAGGCCAGTCTGTTTGAGATGGGTATTTTGAAGCATTGTAGCAATTGTCTCATGTACACTGACAACCCAGTTATTCTTAATAAAACAGGGTGTGTATGAGAGAGGTATAAGTACACTTTAACGGTGGAAGCAAAACTCTCTTATACAATCAAAAGTAATCCTATAGAGGTTGACAGTGACATTTGCACCATGTCTACTGCACAGGCTAAAGACCCTTCACATAAAACTACTTATACTGAGTCACTTATAGGTAACCTTCCTAAAACACTAAGACCTCCTGCATAGTACAAGCAAAGAAAGGGTCCTCAGCCATCACATAAACACTCCTTTAAAACATCACCCGCAGCTACATGTAGTAACACTGTATCCAGTGCTTCCACTTCTAAGCCCTTAAGGCAAACCAGCACATAGCCAAATTTCCTGATCATTCGTGATTCTATAGTGAGGCACACCAATGTCCCCCCTCACCAGACTGAGTAAGGAGAGAGTCATGGTTAGCTGCCTTTCTGGGGCTAGGATCTGTCAAGTCACACAGACACACAGGTCATTGAACCAGAGGTACCAGTATGACTCTGTTATAGTTCATGCAGGTGTTAATGACCTGAGACGTACTTTCCTTGACTGTATGAAGCGAGACATGATCAAACTTGCTGATAGTGTGTCTCAGGCAGGTATGAGCCTAACACTGAGCAGTATACTACCTTCTCCAAGGATAATGCCATGTTACCAATGGAAAATGATTGATTTTAACAATTGTCTTAGCTTCTGATGTCATTCCAGGGGGTACAATATTTGATGGCCTGGGAGGACATGGTTGACAGACCACATTCTTTTGCCAGGGATGGTCTGCACTTATCACCTTTAGGCTTTAGGATATTTGAAAATACCTTTTCCATCCCTATAGTGCTTTTTTTAGGCAATGCCAAACTAATAAACTTACCAACTTAACTGAACTTATGAAGGAATATCTGAAGGTAGTACTGCTCAATGCTAGGAGTCTTAACAAGAAGCTCCACTCTCTGAAAAGCCTTCCTCTCTTCAGAGAGTATAGACATCTGTGTAGTAACTGAGACATGGCTTAAAGTCACTGAGAGTACCCCAGCAATGCAATGTTATAATGCCTTTCACACCTTTAGGCCAGCTACTGGACAGGAGAGCACTAAAGGTGGAGGAGTGTCAATCTTCATTAAGATCAATCTCATATCCAGACTAGTTAAAAGACTATAGCCCACTGGAACTCATACACCATAAACAGGGTGTTGTACCATATCCTTGCAATATATGGGTCCCCCTCCATGTCCCAGGAAACCCATACTACCTATATCAGTGTACTAGAGTCCATCACTGTTCAACCCAATATGATATTCATGGGGTATCTCAACTACCCCTCTATAGATTGGGAATCCTACACCACTTGTAATGCACAAGCCCAGCAATTTCTAACCTTTGTTAACACCAACATCCTGGAAAAGTTGATCCGTTTTCCTACCAGGGTGCAAACATCCTTGACTTTGTACTCATGAACATGGGGGTGGGGGCAGTGTTCCTCACCCAATGTAATATCCTTGCTCATCAGATATAACCATAAGGCAGCATTACTTGAAATAAAAATTAAATCTGGGGATCCAGTGAAACCAAAAACCTTTTTGAACTATTCCAAGGCTAACCTCTCTCTCTACTAAGCAACCCAAACCCAGTAAACACCACAGAATACACTGAGTTATTTACAAAATCTCTGTACAGCCGTATTGATAGTTGTATAGAGTGAGCTGTGCCCACTCGTATTAAGATTAAGACAAACTCAAAAGACAAGCATTCTTGATGGAATCACAATATCAATCTGTTATAGAACAAAAGAAACAAAATCTTGGCCTAGCTTAGGAGGGATCAAAGACATACATACTAAATGCCCCTTGACTAATCTAAACAAGGAGCTAAGAGGGTTAATTAATACACCCAGAGGCTACATTTGAAGAAAAAATTGTTTCTCAGGCAAAGGACAACCACAAAGCTTTCTACAGCTATGTCTGTAACCTCAGAAGAAATATGCAGCAATGTGCAGAACTTATTGTAAATGGCATCACCCACACTGAACCAAAGACCATTGCCAACCTTTTGGTTTACAGCTTCAGCTTAAATTTCTCCCCCCACTCCCCCCTGAATAGTCCAAAGGAAATATCCCATAACATAATCCCCCCAGCCATTACTAGGGAACAGTTCACCAATGCACTTTCCAAGGCCAAAAACACTGCATTGATGGGCCCAGATAACATTCCAGTATGTTTAGTAAATAACATGAAACATGGCCTCTCTGGTCTACTTGAATCACTTTTCAACTGGAGCCTTCAGTCACGTTTTGTGCCCAAGGAATGGAAGATGGCTACAGTCATTCCCCTGCACAAAGGAGGTCCAGCCACTGATCCGGGTAACTACAGGTCCATAAGTTTTACAAGCCTAATATGTAAGGCCATGGAAAGAATCATCATGGACATGATAAATGAGGACATAAATAAGCTGCAAATGCTGGACCCATCACAGTTCTGCTTTGTTAAAGGAAGGTCATGCCTATTAAATCTGGTGGACTTTTTTAAGAGGGTCACCAAAACATTGGATGAAGGTAAGATCGTGCATACTGCTTACCTCGATCTGGCCAAGGCTTTTTATACAATACCCCATGAAAGCATTATAGACAATCTCACTAATTTAGGTATAAACCCTTTTATCAAATGCTGGATAGCCAACTGGCTCACCGATAGGACCCAGGAAGTCAAAACAGGTGAGGCCACCTCCACCAAGAGGCCAGTCAATAGAGGAGTCCCCCAGGCCTTAGTACTGGCCCACTCCTTTATGGCATCTATTTCTCTGAAATGGAAGCAAATGCTGAAGATTTATGGCTGACTAAGTTTGCAGATGATTGCAAACCTGGGGGTTATCATTGACTCTCTTGCAGACACTAGCATTCTTCAAGAAGGTCTATCTCTGACTAGCAAATGATGCCAAAACCATGGTCTTAAACTCAGTTATAAGAAATACATAATTGTACCCTTTGGGAAGTCAACCCTCACGGCTAATGATGATGTTGATAATACACCCCTAAGAGTCGACCCAGTGATCAGGGATCTAGGTATGCATGTAGCTAGTAGCCTTACCTTTGATCACCATGTGGCCACAGTGTTTAGGAAATCCTATTATGTTGCACAACTTATAAGTAAGGGCATCATATGTAGGTCCAGATAGGTCATTATCCCACTGTACTCTGCCCATATCAGACCAGTCATAAAGTACAATGCTCCCTTTGGTATGTACCTCATCAGGCATATTCAGCAACTTGAGTGAACTCAAAGGTTCCTTACAAAATGAATACAAGGCGTAACAAACCTGCGTTATGTAGAGTGTCTTAAAGCCCTTTCCCTCTTCTCAGTCTCCTATAAATTGCTGAGGAGTGATCTATGCCTGGCTTACAAGGCCTCTGCAACCCACATTTATGAATCTCCTACATATTCATAAGTCAAAGAGTGCCAGAAATACAAGTTTTAGGGACCTGAATTTTGTCTGTGAGTAAAACAGCATGTGCTGGAGAGACAGAGGAGACATATATTTCCCAGAGACTGCACCTCCTATGGATCAGACTTCCCATCCATGTGAAGCTGAGTTTGTCTATTACACAGTTTACACACAACGTAGACAAATGGATTGGGAATAGGAAATTTACAACAGGCCTGGCACCCATGTCCCTTATGGACAGAGGTAGCTTATAAATGCCTGGCACTCAATGCCCTATTTGAATACAGGACATCATTATTCTTTCAGAAAAAAAAACCTGGCTAGGCTTAGAAGGGCCATCCCAGGTTTTTAATCTAGTAACACTCTATGAATCTGTGGAATAAGGGGGACCCCACAGAAGAAGATGATGCACAAATGCAGAGTGCTAAAGAGAAAATAAGGGAGTATTTGGAATATCATGAGCTTAAAAAGATTGCTGTTAAGCAACTATTCTTAACACCTTTATTGCATTCAAAAGCAAGAGATAGGCAAACATGCATTTACATAAAAGAAAACATGTTGACAGTTACAAACATACATCAGATATGTTCTTGTCTACAATTATAATCAATCCAATATTACATAAATTGATCAATTTCTGCCTTCTCTTAAACCTCACTCCTTCTCCAATACATTATTCTGCATGTGTTCCCACAATTTCCATTTTTTCTATGTAATTTACTCCTATCCTTTTCTAAAGATCCCATTGCCAGTTCTTTTATCTCTGTTACAATAATCACTGCAAATGCAACTGATTTAGACTTTGATTTCCATTTTATAGTAATTACTTTTTGGGATTCACCAGAATTAAACTTAATAAGGCCATAATGTGTCTAGGCAATTAAGATCCTGTATCCCAGCTCAAAAAATAATTTCATTAGTTACATCCATTTGCTTACCCAAGATTTCTAACAGAGTATTCTGTAGGGAATTTTTTAAGATAGTCAACACTCCCAAAACATATATTCCCAGTTACCTCTTTCTTCCCGATCATACCACCAACATTTGCCATCTACCTGAGGGAAAAATTCATCGTAGTTTGCTTGGGGTATAACCGTACCTAAGCAAACACTTCCAAGCAAAAATCCTAAATCTTCTAGTGTTTATTACATATTTGGGAGCCATGCATATGTCCTTCCATTGCTTCTTTGTAAATTGCATATCTAATCTACCCAATCTTTTCTGGCCTCTTTTTATTTATTCCTGCAGTTATTGTGCAATATTTTATATGCCCTACTAACTATCCCCTTTTATCCCCAGCTTCTGTTCTTGATTGAATTAAAAACAAATCCAGGGAATGTCTTTCATTTAGGATTCCCCTATCCCTTTCTCTTTGGCTATACTCGGATATCAGTCCCTGATAAGGAAGGCAGTTTCTAGCCTGCAGTCCAAATGTCTTTTTGGCCTCTTCCCACTCTATTACTTTCCCCTCTCTAGTTATTTGTTCCCAATATCTTTGTTCCTTTGCCAGTTTTCAACAATAAATTCCAGACTGCTCTTGCCTATGCTATGTACCTCTAATTGTGGTAATCCCACTCAGAAGAATCTCCTTTCTCCATTCACATGTTGGCTTAGTTCTTAAAATACTTTCTGCTACTTTATGAATATGTGTTGTTGTTGTCTTTCAGCTTTTCCCGGTTAGGGGTCACCACAGCGGAACTGCGGTCCGCTAATGATTGACAGTAGATTTTCACGAACGCTGAGGTGCCAGCTCAACATTCAACCTTCAACGAAGGCACGCCCATTTACACGTCTTTCGAATGCCCACCCAACCGCGGGGAGGACATGCAGACTCCACACAGAAGGCACTCCCCGCACTCCAGCCAAGAATCGAATGGGAGAACCTCTTGCTGTGAGGCAACAATGTTACCGCTGCACCACTGCAGAAGTTCTGCTACTTTATGAATATAATATTGAATATAACTGTTGTCATTCTCCTTAATGATCTGTATCCAAAATCCCACTCTCTCCTTATTTCTTGAATTTTCCCCTGCTTCATCATCATCCTATTCCATTTTGAATTATAGCTTTCTGCTTGTGTTATGCATGTGATCCTTAACTGTTTAGCTCTAAAATAACCCTCCAATCATGTAATCCTAAACCACCTTCTACTGGAAGGACGATGGATGCCATTTAGTCCTTACACTATTCCCTTGCCAGATAAAATTATTCAACTCTGTTAATTGCTGTCCACAAATTTCCCTCTGGTTGGTAAAAAGTATGCTTGACCTGTATATAAAATGAGAGCAACTAAAACATTTTCACTGCTTGTATGATGCTATCCATATACATAAACAAGAGCTTTCAGTTTCTCAGTTTTTGTATTATCTTTTGTTTAGTCTCTTCCCAAGTATTTTTAGCAGCCATAACAAATCCTTTTTAATCATTGCTCCTAAATGCTTCATTTTAAAACTAACCTAACTAACCTAAATGCTTCATTTAAAACTACAATCCACTCTGCTACAGGCCCCATGAAGGCTCAGTGTCTCTCCAACCTAACACCACTCTTAAGTATTCAACTCCGGTACCACCTTTAACATTCCTATAAGAAAAGTGCAGTCCGGGTCTGAACTGTCTGCAAACAGCTACAGTTAACTTTGAACCTAACACCACTCTTAAGTATTCAACTCCGGTACCACCTTTAACATTCCTATAAGAAAAGTACAGTCCGGGTCTGAACTGTCTGCAAACAGCTACAGTTAACTTTGAACCTAACACCACTCTTAAGTATTCAACTCCGGTACCACCTTTAACATTCCTATAAGAAAAGTGCAGTCCGGGTCTGAACTGTCTGCAAACAGCTACAGTTAACTTTAAACCTAACACCACTCTTAAGTATTCAACTCCGGTACCACCTTTAACATTCCTATAAGAAAAGTGCAGTCCGGGTCTGAACTGTCTGCAAACAGCTACAGTTAACTTTGAGTATGTGTCTAACTGTTTGAGCCAATCTTCATTTTCCCCTGGAGAGCACTGTGCTTTGGCTGTAAGCAGCCCCCCCCCCCACCACCACCACACACACACACACATCTTCCACTTTCTCTTATTCCCTTCTGTTAGCAAATAGTATCAATAACTGATCAATACTGTGTGTTTGTTTATTTAAACTATACCACAGTAGCCTACTGATACAAGGTTATCCTGGTTTTCCACCTGAGAAATTAAGACAAGACTTACAGTTTCAGAGCAGTCCTTGGTCAATTGTGATTGTTCTTAACACATACTTGTCTTGCTTTGGCTCATTAGCAGCAGTACAAAGAACTGCCTGCTCACACCCTTGTTCTCCCCTCCCCTTCCCTGTTAATTACCTTAAGACAATCCCAGAGTTAATAAATATTACCTGTGGCAGGCACCATTTGTAAAACTACAATCCACTCTGCTACAGGCCCCATGAAGGCTCAGTGTCTCTCCAGTAAGTGTTTTACAACTGTAAATGCCTATTTATGTTGAATTGTATTAGACATTTTACAACTGTATATGTTTATGTTGAATTTCAAGCCTGTACTCCAATCTGCTTAACTACACTATCAGACTATTTACCCCACTCATAGGACCAAAAACTGGGACTGGGTTAGCCCTGCTCTGCTTCGCCCTCGCTATGCTCGGGCTCGCTTCGCTCCCCTCCCTGCCCCCTTATCCCACCCGCCCCCACTGTGTCTACATTTATAGCCACTAGGCCACACCCCTACTTCCTCTCCAACCTACACAACTTCCTCTCCAATGTCCTCCCCCACCACTTTACTGTTTAACCACTACTATTCCTCTGAAGCACATTGACCCCACCCATTGATGACATATAACATGTCTATAAATAATTATAAACTCCTTCCTCTTATCTTACCACTCTTAATTCTGCCATACTTTCTTACTAGCTATGAAAATCTCACATTCGTAGGTTTCTTTTATCCAAAATGCCAAACCAAGACCCCCCCTACCTCCACTGACTGCGGAACTTGCCCACTACTACACTACCCCAAAAATTATAAATTCCAACAACTTGCTTCTAATAAAAGCACACCAATCAGCACCAAAATCCAAATATGGACTAAAACTACTATTCAAAGTTATTAGACTACTAGCGTATCTAAGAAAAACATAACCAAAGATGGGGACATCCATCCTAATCCAGGCCCAACCTTAACTCAAAATCCTACCAGCCCACCACTCTCCCACCGACTGGTCAACTCCCTCCTAATATGCCACTTAAACATTAGAAGCCTAAACAATAAGATACATAGCCTGCATGCTGTACTAGCCACATACCTCCCCAACATAATGTGTCTATCTGAAACATGGCTCCGGCCATCAACCAAAGACAATGAGATCCTGCCTCCTGGTTACAATATACTTAGGGCAGATAGAGTAAAGAAAAGATGAGGTGGAATAGCCGTCTTATATAATAGCACACTTAACATCATAACTAACCCTATACAACCACCCCAAGTCTCTAACGCTGAAATACTAGCTCTAAAAATTCTACTAAATAATCATAAGGGCATTAACCTAATTGTCACCTATATTCCCCCTGGGAACAATGTAGAAACACTAGAGGTCATTCTACATTGGATAGCCAACAATTACCCTCAAGAAACCATTGTCCTGGGCGATGTTAATATTGACTGGAACCAATGCACAGCACAGTCTAACCCCATCCCTGTTAACCTACATGGATTCTCTCAGATAATATCATCTACCACACGTACAGGTAACAATAACCAAAAAGAGAGTATACTAGACTGGATACTCACCAACAATCATCCCCAGAACTATATGTCTGGAACTCTCCCTAATGATCTTAGTGATCACCTGCTCACATACATCATGAAAGACAAAATTAATTGTACAAGCTTACCTATTTATAGGTCTATCAGATCCAAGAAAAACTTTGACCCAACTAAATTTCAACTTGAACTCAAATCATGTAACTGGACAAAACTAAAGTTCCTTCCCCTTGATGAGGCAGTGTCATCATTTAACAATTCATTCCTTACTATACTTGACTCGCATGTCCCTAAACGCTCAATAAGAATTAAAACTCAATTAGCACCCTGGCTAACAACAGACACCAAAACCAAAATAACAACTAGAGACAAAGCGTGGGATAAATGGCGCACTACCAAACTACCCCTAGATCGTATCAAATTCCAACAACTTAGAAATGAGACTAAAAAAGCCATCATACTAGATAAGAAAAATTACTTCTACAATCTGCAACATAAACATCAGAATAACCCTCAAAAGTACTGGGCAGGCATAAATAAACTTCTCCAACCAGGCAAATCCACTACTCCGACCCCAGGAACATTATCTGACAAGAGCCAAGAAGATATAGCCAATTCATTCAATACTTTCTTCACAGAAACCATCCAGTCATTAGCTAACCAACTTTCTCCTCCCCACACTTCTATAAACACTATACCCGACTCACCACTCTCTTTTAACTTCCAGCCAGTGTCCACATCCTTTATCAGATCCCTTTTGAAAAAACTGAAGCCAACCACCCTTTCAGCCGATCTTCTGCCGGCTGAATACCTGCAAATTGCTGCAGATGTCGTAGCCTACCCTATCTCAATCCTAATTAACAGAACCATAACCGAGGCCTCAATTCCCTCAATTTGGAAAATATCCTATGTTATTCCACTCCACAAAGGAGGTTCATCCACAGAACTATCCAACTATAGACCTATAGCCATACTATCACCACTTGCCAAAATTATGGAAAAGTGCATGCACAACCAACTAATGCTCTATCTAACCCAAAATAAACTACTCACAGACTCTCAACATGGATTCAGACCCCATCATAGTACAACCACTGCCCTCCTCTCTTTTACTGAAAACATTAATCTTAACCGAATAATAAAAAAAATCCTCCGCTCTCTTCCTGGACCTATCGAAAGCCTTCGATATGGTAAACCATCAGTTACTTCTATATACTTTAAAAACCCTGAATCTAGATACTCCAGCCCTTGACTGGTTTCAAGCTTACCTCACTGGGAGACAACAAGCAGTAATGTGGCAAAACAAGCTCTCCTGCCTACTACCAAATACCATAGGAGTTCCTCAAGGTTCCATATTAGGACCTCTCCTCTTTTCAGTCTTCATAAACGACATCCAAACAGTCATCCCTGAAGCCACCTGCATTCAATATGCAGATGACTCGACTATAATATGTTCCAATGCCTCTCTTGCAAATCTACTAACTACCACCCAACATAGCTTCACCAAAGTCGAAAACTGGCTTGCCAACCATCTCCTGATCTTAAATCCAAACAAAACCAAGTTACTTCTCTTCTACCCAACCAATAGATCTCCGACTGAAAACTTCACTATAAAATCCAATAATGGGACCATCATCTCCCCAGACACCTATGCAAAGCTATTAGGAGTAAACATTGACAATAAACTCAGATTTGATATACATATCAACCAAGCCATTAAGTCAGTCAACAAGAAACTTGGGACCCTATATAGAATTAAAGCCTTCCTTACCCGAATGCCAGGGCAGCCACAGCCCATTCACACCTTCTCTCTACCCTACTATATGCCTCTCCTGTCCTCACTCACCTTAACAAATCTGATCTGGCCAAGCTCTCATCCTGCTATAATCACATTGCCAGGTTCGTTACAGGCCTACCCTACAGAACACACCACTGTACTAACCTGAAAAAGCTTGGATGGATAGAATTCCCACACCTTCTTCAACAGTCCCAACTCATAGAGGCCTTCAAAATCCTTAAACAACCTGAGAATACCCAAGCACTAAAAAACTTAATGACTCCCTACTCCAATCTAAGCTGCCTTCACTCAGCAAACAGACTCCTTGTCCAAACAACTAAATCTCTCAACCTAGGTGGTGACGCTGTTGCCAACACCACTGGTAAAATATGGAACTCTCTCCCAAATAACATCACGCTTGCAACTTCTCTAAGTCAATTCAAAAATAGTCTAAAACTCCACTTCAAGTCACACTGGCTATGTCCTTGCTCAAACCCAGACTAGCTCTGTGCCATTAACTAAAACATAAACAACTAGCTAAGATGATAAGTACTTTGTATACTGTGATAAAGAAATATGTATCCTGTCTAACTCTATGTCATTATACTGCCTACCGTCCTTGCTAATATGTTATTAATGTTACATTTGTAGTAATCTCAGAAATAGTAATGGCAGTCTTGTACTTGTATGTAAATAGCCTATGTTTTTGTTAAGTTCTTTCAGCTCATTTACTGTACCTAATTATCAATGTAACTCTGTTGGAGCTTTTCTCCCCGGGCCTCCGCTGAAAAAGGACATGTATCCAGTCGGACCATCCCGGTTAACAAATGTAAAATAAAATAAAATAAATAATAAATAAATTTTATCATGTCTCCATAAATATGGGTTTTGCTGAACCAAGTTGTGTGTATACATAGTTTACAGCTTTAGCCTTTGTTTTCTCTTCATTCATTTTATATCCTGAAAAGATTTGAAATTGCCTCAGAATGTTACACAACACTGAGATGTCTTTTCTGGTTTTATTAGATACAAAATATCTGCAAATAAAACCAAATTTTCTTGATTACCATACCAATTATATCCTTGAATTTCTGAGTCCCTTGTTTTATTTGCCAGTGTCTCTTATAAATGTAATGCAAATAACAAAAGTGAAAGAGGACACTCCTGCCTGTTTCCTCTGTTCAGATACAACTCATCAGAGAGGAACCATCCCACCTCAATTTTTGCCTCTGATCCCTCATATATCCTTCTAATTAACCTTATTATTGTATTTGGGAATGTGTTTGCATACTCATACAATTCCACCATATTCTGTCAAATGCTTTCTCTGCATCAAGTCCCACCAACAGCAACTTCCAAGATAGCTGCACATTGAGTAACAGCTGAATTCTACCCCTCCCAGTGTGAAAACAGAAACTCAGTAAGTGTACTGCCTGGATGCCATGAAAAAAGAAAATACAGAGGATGTGGGAAAAAATCATCTACCAAAAGTGAGGAGGAAACGCTGACTAGGGAAAGCTCTGCAGCTGCAACACAACTTCCAAATATGAATTCCAGTAACCTACAGGAAGATATAAGATAACTGTGCACATACCTGGTTAAAATAAACACTGATGGAGTATATCGACACAAATAACAAAAAGCTGGAAAAAATGGAAGAAGCTTTAAACAAATATTCAGATGAGGTGATAAAGCTGCAAAAATCAGAAGTTGAAATGAAGAAAAGGCTGACTGAATAAGAGACTGCTCAGGAAGAATTGTTTAAAAAAATAATAGAATTAGAGGACAGAGCACATAGGGAAAACCTCAGATTTTCACTTACACCAGAGATGTTGGAGGGAACAGACTGCATTAATTTTATGAAAGTACAAATAAGCAACTGGGCTTGTATGTCACAGCAGGAGTTTTTAGTTGAAAGGGCACATCATGTGTATGCTCCAAACCTGGCTATGAGAAAGCAATCCTGACCTTTAGTAGTAAATATGCAACCCTACAAGCAGAAGGAGTTGATTTAAAAAAAAAGTGGCAAAAAGAGAAAGTACTAAAAGTGGGAGACAGAAGAGTGTTTGTGGAGAATGATTACTCATTGTACACCAGGCAGAAGATAAATAAATTTGTTCTGCTATTAGGGGAACATTGAGATACAGGAGTGAGATTCAAACTGCTATATCCAGCTGTTGTTAAAATATTCTTCCCTGGAGGGACAAAGTCATTTTTTGATGAAGTACATGCTAAGGAGGAAATAAAAAAGTTTGTCCAACAAAAAGTGAGCTGTGGAACAGAAGGACATTCTGCTTCTTATTCTTCTGGTAATAAAGACCACAGAGAGGCTGTACCTGTGAAACTTTTTCCAATGTTTCTTTGGAAAATGTTTGAATGAAGGAAGGGAGCATGAGAGTTGACTAGAAGAATCAAGAGTATGCTGGAAATTAAGCAGAGACAGGATTTGGTAGATGGGGATGAACAGTAATAAAACCAGTAACTTAATATGGGATTACAATGTAATAATTATATTTGTGAAATAGAACAAGAAAATCTGAAAATATTGGACTTTTTGAGAATTTGTTAGACTTGTGGGGGACTCTAAAGTATATGCCCTGCATCACGTCATTAATGTTCAAAAAATGCTTTTGGGAGGGGAAGAGGAGGGAGAAAGTTAACTGTAAGTAATGATTTTTTCTTACTAGCACTATTTTTGTGGTTTATGGTTTTCTTTGCATGTTATAAAGTAAAGCTTTCTCGGTTATTTTTAAGCGGAATGGGGATTGAAAACAGCTGTTGCTATTTTTTTCTTTTCTTTCTCCCTTCTTTTCTTCTTGTTCAGTTTTAAGAAAGAGCATGATAAAATAAAAATTAATGTGCTTTTTCTCATTCTTGCATGGAGAAATGACTGGAGCCTTAGATTTATTTAGTAACAAGTTTTAGGAGTAAGCAAGTAAATGAAAAAGAATATGGAATATTATGAGGCACTTTTTACTAGCAAAATGTATGTATGCTTAGTAGCAATTCTACAGCTGGTCTTCATATTTCCATGGAAACAATCTGATAAAGAGAAACTGGCTGCCTGGTTCTTGTGTCTCTGTGGAGACAACTGATAAAGAGAAACTGGCTACAAGGCTGGGGGAGAGTGATTGACTGAAGAAAAAAAAACTGAGAAGAGAAATTGGCTAGGACATAATGTTCTCTGAAAGTATTCAGGGGTTTTCCCAGCTGGGAGAGCTATAAGGAAAAGACATAACCAATTAGCACATAGTAGAAGGACAGGTTATGCATCTCAGCATGTTTAACCTTTCCTTTAGGTTAACTGAAGTCTATGAGTGTGGCTGTCAGTTTGGGACTTTTATTCCTATTAGGAGGGTAAAACTTTAGTATTTGAATATTTACATAGTTTTGTGTGTTAGTATTAAGTTAATAGGTTTTAGGGGGTTTGGAGTGTGTTTGTTTTTTATTTGAGGGCTTTAAATAAAACAAAAAGTTTTGTAAGATGTGACATAAGCTGAAATGGATATTGTAGAGCACAGTGTGTATGTGTCTTTAAGAAGCATAGCAAGTAATGAATGTGCACATATAAATGAAAGGCACGTGTTGTACCTAGTGCCATTTTGAAAGTGCAGCCAGAGAGTAAGCATATGAGAATGAATGTAGTTAGTTTGTTTATAAGTTTTTAAGTTAAAGTTAATAGCTATAATCATAATGTGTTTGTACATAATAAAGCTGCTTGAACAGAACCCATGAAGACTTGTCTATTATATTGAAGCAAGATGAGCGACATGGTGTCAGAACTGGGATTCCAGAGATTGATATTTGGAGCCACGAGGTGCAGAGTTGATAACAATGAAAGTAAACTAAGAGAAATGAGCATGAAATAAAGCCAGAAAAGAACCAAGGCAATGAAAACTTGCACAAACAGTTTACTTTAGAAAAAAGATAAAACGGAGCATTACAAGGGCACAAACTGCATTATTAAACAAGTGAGAGGCACAAAAGGTTTATTAATTAAGCAAAATGCTTAAGATTAAGATATTTGAGAAAATGAGTATGTGTAAAAAATGAATATGTTTAAAGCAAAATGAGTATGTGTAAAGTGAAACAAATGTGTTTAAAGCAAAATGGGCATGTTCAGAGTAAAATGAGCACAAGAAAAGTACAATGGGCATGAAAAGAAATTAAATGAGAAAAACGAGTATAACAAGGGTAGAAAAGGGCATATTAATCATAAATAAAGCAAGGTGACTGCATTAGTAAAGTTCTGTGTTTTGCCACATCTATGACTTGCTATTGTATCAAGGGCATAACTAGAGTTATTCAAAGTATCTCAAAGTATGTGAAAGTGCTTACAGTGTGTGCTTATTACTGTCCATGTATTCCAAAGAGTTTGTGTGCAAAATGCAACTATTTCGTAAAGTGCAGTCAAATAAAGCCAATTAGAAAAGTTTCTTGTGCTTGGTGTATCTATTCGCAAAGAGTCACCATTACAGTGTGTTTCTTGCACTGCAAAGAATTATCTAGCAAAGTACTGCCATTTTGTGTACTGTCTATTCACAAAGTGCAATTACTTCAAAATATTTCTTACTCTGAGCTTCTTCTGCCCAATTCATTCACACAGTTCAGTTATTTGAAATGTTTCTTAAAATGATGATAAATGACTTTTGCTGTACAACAATTTCAAGAGTGTTAAAGTGCCTGAGAAACTTATTTCACAAAAGTCAGTCATTCAGAGGCTCATTGTACCATTGGGCAAAGCTGCAAGTATTGGCATACATTTCTGGCATGTGTGTATGTGTGTGTATTCGTGCATATGTGTAAAAATCCTTCACTGGTATGTGTTAATATGGCAGATGGATTTCGAAAGTCCTCACCACTTATATTTGATCAAAATATTGCAGAGAATTGGAGAATATTTGAGCAAGAGTATGATATTTTTATACAAGCAGCTTATTCTGACAAAGATGCATGCACCAGGGCATTCATTTTGCTAAGCCTAGCTGGGTCAGAGGCCATTGAAAGGGAGCGCTCATTTGTGTATGCACCAGCAGTATATGAAAGAGAAGGTAAAAATCATCATATTTTACAGGCTGAATCAAGGGAAGACTCTGAGTGTTTGAAGTGCAAATTCAGGGGAATGTGCAACCCCCCCAGACAAATATTACATTAGAGAGGCATTTGTTTTACACAAGAGATCGGAAACCAGGGGAAAGTTTTGGAGCTTATATTACTGACCTGAGAAACAAGGCTAAAACGTGTCGGTTTGGTGACTTAAAAGATGAGTTGATAAAGGACAGGCTTGTGTCTGGTCCTAATAGTGCTTCTGTGATTAAGATTTTGCTTCATGACAGAGATTTAACATTGAGTAAAGCCACTGAGATTTGTCAAATCCTTGAAGTTACAGAAAGGCACACAATGCTTACAAATGAAAAGAGCATGATTTCAGCAGGCTCCAGAGCAAATGTGGATAGCATGTAACACATGGCAAACAGAAGCAGACCTAAGCACATGGCAGCCACAGCCCCTGCTGGTTTGGCAGGGAAACCACGTAGCTTTCACACAGGGAACATTCTCAGTGCAGTGCAGGTGTGAGTCAGCAAAACCCAAATCTAGCTTTATTGTTAACTGTCGTAATTGTGGTGAAAATCATGAGTTTAAAAGAGAAAAATGCTTAGCATTTGGTCAGCAATGCCATAAGTGTAAAAAATGGAACCATTTTCAAATGTTTTGCAAGTCAAGTGAATCTCACAAAGTTACGAAAAGAGGTCACTCAAAAAAGCAAACTGATCAAGTGGAATTGCAGCAGTATACTTTCTATGTAGATGGTGTATCAGTAATTGGTGAAAAGGTTGACGCAGTGAATTTATTGGCAAGGAATGAAGTATTTAGTACTGTCCAGATCAATGCTAAATCCACTGAGTTCAAAGTAGACACTAGTTCAAAGTGTATTGTTATATCAGCAGTGACATTTGCTAAGGTGAGAACTAATGAGCAGCTGACTGTGGCTGGTAGTGTGAAACTTGTTGCTTATGGAGGTGACAAAATTTAAACCGAAGGCTCAGTAGTACTTTCATGTTGTTTGGCTAAGAATTCTTGCAACTTGCTATTATATGTAGTTCGAAGACCTGTACAATCATTAATGGGTCTCAGAGAGTTTGAGAATAAATCTGTTTTCTTTTACCAAAGAAGTTCATCATAAGTGCATATCCTAGTTCCAATTTTTCTGAAGTCATTTTCTCAGAATATGCCAATGTTTTCGATGACAAGTTGAGCAAACTTCCAGTTGTATATTCTATAAAGTTAGACCCAGGGGTCAATCCAGTAGTCTGACCAGCAAGAAAAGTTCCAATAGCTTTGCAATATAAAGTCAAAGCTCAGCTAGATAAAATGGTGCAAGGTGTATTTTATCCAGTTACAGAACCAACTGAATGGGTGTTGTCCGTGGTAGCAGCCCACAAGAAAGGCTCAGATGAAATCAAAATATGTATCCACCGAAGAGATTTGAACAAAGCATTAAAGAGACCACATTATCCAATGTGTACAATTGAAGAGGTTGCAACCCTAATACCGAATGCTACTGTTTTTTCTGTCTTGGATGCAAAAAGTTTGTTTTGGCAAGTGATGCTTGATTGCAAATCCTCATTACTGACCACTTTTGGTACCCTATTTGGCAGATATAGATTTCTGAGGATGCCTTTTGGAATACATTTTGCAAGTGAAGTCTTCCAGCTTGCAATAGAGCAAATTTTTTCAAGTTATCCTTGTGCCATAATAGTAGATGATTTATTTATTTTACATTTGTTGACCGGGATAGTCCGACTGGATACATGTCCATTTTCAGCGGAGGCCCGGGGAGAAAAGCTCCAAAATGTATTGGTTGGAGGCAATGGTGAAGCAGAGCATGACAAAAACCTTAAAAGAGTTCTAGACAGAACATGTGAAATGAACTTAAAGCTCAATCCTCTAAAGTGCAAATTCAGACTACCAGAAGTTACGCATGTGGGCCATTTATTTACCAGCACTGGCTTAAGACCAGACCCATCTAAGCAAGCAGCTATTCTTGAGATGTCAGCACCAGATAATATTCAGGCTCTACAATGTTTTCTAGGCATGGTCAACTATCTAGGCAAGTGTATACCAGACTTTAGTGAGTTGACAGCACCTTTAAGAGAGCTAATGCACAAAAATGTTACATGGTCTTGGTTGGAACAGCACCAGAAGGCATTTGAAGATCTTAAGCAGATAAATTGCCAGCCCACCTACATTAAGGTACTATGATGTCAATAAACCAGTCACTCATTCCTGTGATGCTTCAAAATTTGGTCTTGGCACAGTTATTCTTCAGGAAGGCAGACCAGTAGCCTATGCATCTAGAACACTTACCCAAACTGAGATGCAGTATGCTCAAATTGAGAAAGAACTTTTGGCAATAGTATTTGCATGTTCAGAGTTTCATGATTATATCTATGGTCAAGCAATTCAAATTGAAACTGATCACCAACCTCTAGTTACCATTCTAAATGCATTCCACTCCAGAAAAATGACAAAGAATGATGCTCAAACTGCAAAAGTACAACTTCAAAATGGTCTATATAAAAGGCAAACTTCTTTATCTGACTGATATCTTATCCAGATCACCCAGAAATACAATGGAACAGCTTGACACTGAGAATTTTGACTTTGACGTAATGGCAGTGTGTAATTTTTATACCATGAGACTTGATGAGCTGAGAGATCATACAAAGACTGGTCCAATTTTGCAAATGTTCAACCACTACATTAATATTGGATGGCTGTCAAAGCAATCTAGTTTACCACCTGAAGTGCAAACTTATTTTCCTTACAGAGATGAGATGTTGGTGGAATATGTCATTATTTTCAAAGGTCCTAAAATTGTTATTCCTGCTTCCTTACAACATAAATATATCCAGAGTTTGCATCAATATCACCCAGGTTCCGACTCTACCAAAAGAAGGGTGAGAGAACTAGTAGTTTGGCCTTCACTAGTGAAAGACATTGATCAAATATTTTCTTGTTCAGTATGTAATAGTGCTAAAAGCACACTTACAAAGAGAACCACTTCCGCTAAGTCAAGTTCCTGAACTACCTTGGTCAACAGTTGCCACTGACATATTCAGGTGAAACCATCAGCATTATTTAGTATTGGTAGACTCTTATTCAAATTGGTTTGAGATTGACTTACTACCTAATCTAACATCCATTACTGTTATTACTAAGCTGAAATGTCATTTCTCAGTCCATGGTAGTCAACATAAAGTTATTTCTGACAATGGTGTTCAATTTACTAGTCAGTTACTTCAGAGATTTGCAAGAGAATGGGACTTTGTACATGTTACTAGTAGTCCAGAATATCCACAATCAAATGGACTAGATGAACATGCAGTGTAGAGTGCAAAGCAATTACTTGAAAAGTCAAAGCGTGACAATACCGATATCTTTCTGAATCTACTTAATCTCAGAAACATACCCTGTGATGATATACTTGGCTCACTTTCTCAGAGACCTCTATCCAGACAAACCAGAATAACATTGCCTATTAGTTCCAGTTTATTGAGGCCTAAAGCAAAAACAACAGAACCATCAGAGCCCAATTGTTCAAGAAGCATTCTTTCTAGAAGTCTAGTTATGACAAATCAAGCAGATTTCTTAGTTCATTGAAAAAAGGAGAGTGAGGATACAAACGATGAACGTTTTCGACTGGATTGGACAGATAACAGGTGTTTGTACTGAGTCAAGGTCCTAGCTTGTAGATTCCAAGGGTGTGGAGTACAGGAGGAATTGCAGGCACCTCTTTCCTGTACCAGAATTGTTACCGCAGTGTATAGATTCTAAGTCTCAGAATCACTCAGACATTGATCCTGTTCCAGAATATGTCATACCATCTGATTCTAGTCCTAAGAATGTTCCTGACACTCTAAAGATTGAATATTCTAAAGAAATGAATCCAGTTGCTAAGCCTGAATCCCAGTTTTATATCACACAATTTGGTCATACATCCAGACCGGGTATGAGATACACGGTGACCTGAACATAACTGTATATACATACATAGTTATGTATAATGCATGACAAAATCTACTTGTACTTGCATGTTAATTGATATCCTCTGTATCACATTTTCCAAAAGAGAGAAGATGTAGAGCACAGTGTGCATGTGTCTTTAAGAAGCAAAGCAAGTGATGAATGTGCACATATAAATAACTGGAACATGTTGTACATAGTGCCATTTTGAAAGTGCTGCCAGAGAGTAAGCATGTGAAAATGAAATGTAGTTAGTTTGTATATGTTACTTAGGTTAAAGTTAATAGCTATAATCATAATGTGTTTGTACATAATAAATCTGCTTAAACAGAACCCATGAAAACTCTGACGAGTGATGAAAACTGTGTTAAAATTAAACCTGTCACAGTGTATGCATATAACACAAAAGCTAGAACTAGACATTTAACAAAAAAGCTGTTATACATAAAAAGTGGGAATAATAACTTTTTAATGCAATGATGCTTTCTGTAATGTCTTTAAATGTCAATGGTCTCACAGATAAATACAAAAAAGAAAGAGTAGTGAATTATATTAAAAATGTAGAGTGCAAACAGCTATGTTACAGGAGACACACTTAGAAAGAACTGAACATGTGAATTTGATAAAGAAAGGTTTTCAGGATGGTTATTCAGCAGAATACCTGGGATGAAGGAAAAGAGGAGTACTTATATTAATTGGAAGAGGAGCTCCAATAGTGATAGAAGAGGATAGGGGGTTCCAAGATGGCTGCACACTGAGTAATAGCTTGTTTATAGCTCTCCTAGTATGAAGACAGAAACTCAGCAGAGAAGGCCAGTAGACTTGTGTTTATGGATGGATTTCAGTAATTGGCTAGTAAGTACACTGCCTGGATGCCAGGAATGAAGAAATACAGAAGACCTGGAAAAAATCAGTTACAAAAAGTGAGGAAGAAACACTGACTAGGGAGAGTTCTGCAGCTGTTCAGCAAAAAGTAATGCAACCTTCAGATATAACTTCCAATAACCTACAGGATGATATAAGACAACTCAAACAGACCTGGTTAAAATAAACAAAACACTGATAGAGTATATCAACATAAACAACAAAAGGTTAGAATAAATGGGAGATGCTTTAAACAGATGTTCAGATGAGATGATAAAGCTGCAAAAATCAGAGGTCAGAATGAAGAAAAAGCTGGCTTAATATGAGACTGCTCAGGAAGAGATGTTTTGAAAAATAATAGAATCAGAGGACAGAGCACATAGGGAAAACTTGAGATTTTCAGCTATACCAGAGATGCTGGAAGGAACAGACCACATTAAATTTATGAAAGCACAAATAAGTAAGTTGACTAGTATTCCACAACAGGACTTAGTTGAATGGGCACATCATGTGTATGCTCCAAATCTAGCTATAAGAAAGCAATCTGGACCTTTAATAGTAAGGATGCAATCCTACCAGCAGAAAAAGTTGATTTTGTCAAAATTGTAGCAGAAGGACTAAAAGTATGAGACAGCAAAGTGTTTATTGAGAATGATTACTCATTGTACACCAGGCAAAAAAGAAGTAAATTCATTCCTCTATTCAGAGAATGCCCAGATGCAGGTGTGAGATTCAAACTGATGAATACAGCTGTCTTCAAGCTATTCTCCTCTGGAGGGACAAAATAATTTCTTGATGAAGTGCATGCTAAGGAGGAAATACAAATGTTTGTCAAACAAAAACTGAGCTGCGAAAGAGAAAGGAGATTCGGATTCTTGTTCTTCTGGTAATAAAGACCACAGAGAGACTGCACCTGTGAAACCTTTTCCAGTATTTCAATGGAAAATGTTGGAGAGAAGGAAGGGAGGATGAGAGTTGACTAGAAGAATCGAGAGTACATTGGAAATGAAGCCGAGACATGATTTGGGTGATGGAGAAGAACAGTAATAAAATCATTAACAATGTGGGATTACAATGTAGTAATTATATTTATGAAATATGACATCACAAGAAAATCTGGAGATATTGGACTTCTTCAAAATTTGTTTGCTGAGTGGGGGACTCTGAAGTATATGCCCTATGTCATGTCATTAATGTTTGGAAAAATGCTTTGGGGATAGGAAGAGAGGGGAGAATGCTAACTGTAAGTAAAGAAAACACTTTATTTAATAGTACTGTATCTGTGTTGCATGGCTTTCTTTGCATGCTATTTTCTGGGTGTAGTGAGGATTGTACACAGGTGGTGGTTTTATTTTTCTCCCCTCCTCTTTTTCATCTTGTGCAGTTTTAAGAAACATAGGCAATGTAATGATTAAAAAAAAAGAAAAAAGAAAAATGGAGCCTAGTTAAGGGGGCATGACAGACTTCAAATTAATGTGTTTTTTTTCATTCTTGCATGGGGAAATGACTGACTTAAGGACCTTTGTTTTAAGACAGAGAGCAAGTAAATAAAAAAGAATATTGAATGTTATAAAGCTTTTTTTAGTACTTGCAAATATGTATACCAAGTGGCATTTCTGCAGCTGGTCATCATACCTCAATGGAGACAATCTGACAAAGAGAAACTGGAGACAGTCTGGTGGAAGGGGATTGGCTGAGGGAAAAGAAGAAAAAAGAACAGAGAAATTGACTAGGGCATAATGATTCCTGAAAACCATCAGGAGTTTTCCCAAGTGTGACAGCTTTAAAGATAATACAAAACCAGTTGGACTTGAAATAAAATTCTGTCCATTTTTTTTAAATGAAGTGGGGATACTAATGTAAACAAGTGCTTCTTTTTTTCTTGTCCATCCTTTTTTTTCTTTTTCTTTGTTCAGTTTTGAGAAATGTAGGCACTGCAGTGAAAAAAAATATGGACAGGAGGAAATGGGGGAGAGCAGAATGGTCTGGTAAAGAGAGTATGACAAAAGAAAAATCAGTGTGCTTTTCACATGCTTGCAGAGGGAAATGACTGGGTAAAATCTCTAGGCATTATCCAGTAACAAGTTTATAACAAAGCATGTGAATGAAAACAAATATTGAATATTGTAAGGCTTTTTTTTCTGATAAACAAGGTACCCTTAGCAGTTTTGTGTCTGGTTTGCATGTCACTAGAAGGCAATTTGCTAAAGAGAAATGGCTCGGAGAAAGTATTTACTGAAAATATTCAAGTGTTTTCTCAACTGGGAGAGTTATAAAGATATACAAAATCAAATAGCACTTACTATCGGCACAGGCTGTACCATACATCTTAGCATGACTAGCCTTTCTTTTTTGTTATCTTTAGCCTTCTGTGTAGCTATCAACTTAGAACTTATGTTCTTATTAGGAAGCAAAAACTTCACTATTTGAAAATGTACATAGTTGTGTGTGTTATTGTTAAGTTCATAGGTTTCAGGAGGGTTTTTGGGTGGTTGGTTGTTCTGTTTGAAGGCTTTCAAAAAAAAAAGTTATGTAAGGGGTGACATAGATGCAAATGGATATGACATGAAACAACTGTATAAAAGACCAACCTGCCAAACAGTATATAAATGTAACATAAATGTTGGACCAAGAAAAAAGAGCAGTTATATATAAAAGGTGGTAATAATAACTATATAAGAAAATTATGCTTTCTGTAATGTCTTTCAATCTCAATGGTCTTACACATAAATCTAAAAAAGAAAGAGTAGTGAACTATATTAAAAAATGTAGAGTGCAAATAGCTATGCTACAGGAGACAGACCTGGAAAGAACTGAACACATGAATATGATAAAGAAAGGTTTTCAGGATGTTATTCAGCAGAATATCTGGGGCAAAGTAAAAGAGGAGTACTTGTATTAATTGCAAGAGGAGCTCCAATAGTGATAGGGGAAAAAGATAATAATTGAAGATACATAGTACTAAGGGGCTACTGGCTAGGGAGGAGGATTACAGTGGCATGCATTTACATCACCCCTAAAACTGCTAAAATGTAGCTTAAAACTCTTGGAGAAATAATCAGCTTTCAGCAAGGAATATTTCTTAAAGGTGGAGATTGGAATTTGGTTTGCAACGGTTAAAATGTGTCTGGGGGGCCTAGAAGGGAAAATATAACAAAGGAGAGTAGATTTTTGAAGAAAGTTATGAAAATGTTTGGCATGGATGATATGAATTTAGTACTAGGAGTTCAGAGTGAATTTACTTATTATTCACCGAGATACAAAAACTGGGCTAGGCTAGATAGATTTTATATCTCACAGGAACATGTGCATTTAATTAAAGGTCTTGAAATGCACCCACTAACTATTTCAGATCATGCACCAATAATGACTAAAATAAAAATGCAAGGTAATGAAATAAAAATGAGATACTGGCGCTTTCCCACCTATCGGTTGAAAAGAGAAATTTAAGGAATGGGTTGTGGAATTAATTCAGGAGCTACTAGAGAAGATAGAATTATCTTCTGAAAACATAGCTGAGGAGTGGGTTAAAATTAAAGTGGAGTTTAAAACTAGGTTGGAAATAAAAGAAAGGGAGATATGGTTAAACATATTAGCAAGAATTATTTAGAGGGATTGACAAATGTTAAAGTATTGCAAAATAGGGGGAATCTCTCAGAACAAAAAAGGAGCAACTTCAGAATGCTAAACAGAAGTTTAAAAGACTGCTGTTAAGCAACTGTTCTTTTGATAATAATTCTAGAGCACAAAAACTTTTAGCACAACTCAAGTAACAGAAAGTGGAAAGGGCAGTCACCAAGCTTAGGGAGCGTATAACAAAGAAGATAACAAGAGACCCTGTAGAAATATTAGAAATATTTTGGAAATTTTATGAAAATTTGTATAAAGCAGATAAATATGAAAATCAAGAAAAGGTACAAATGGAAATGCTTATGGAAGAATTAAATAGGCCAAAGTTAGAGGTAGATGAGGCTCAATTACTAACAGTTAGGCTAAGAAGGGATGAGATAAAAAGGGCTATGTATAACCAATCTACAGGAAAGTTCCAGGAATAGATGGTATTCATGTGGAAGTTTGGAAGTTAGGAGAGAAAAAAATGATAAAGATTTGGAAGGTTTTGTTTAACAGTATTTTAAGAGGAGGAGAAGTATCAGCATCCTGGAAGAAGGCGGTGGTAATGGTAATACCTAAAGAGGGTAAAGATCCATTGGATCCAGCTTCATACAGGCCCATTTCAGTACTAAACCATGATTATAAAATGTTCATGTCTATAATGGCTAAAATAATGGCAAAAGTGATACCAAAATTGATAGATATGGATCAGTGTGGTTTTGTGGAGGGGAGGCAAACATTTGACAATATTAATGGAACACTGTTGACTCAGAGGGAAGCAGAATGTAAAGAAATACCACTGTTGTTGGTGGGTTTTGATGCAGAGAAAGCATTTGACAGAGTAGGCTGGGAATTCATGAGCAGGGCAATGGAAGCATTTCTTTCCCTGATACAATTATAAGATTCATTAGAAGAATATATGAGGGATCAGAGGCATGAATTAAAGTGGGTACAGTCCTCTCTGATAATTTCGGCTTGAGTAGAGGAACCAGGCAAGGTTGTCCACTTTCCTCATTGTTGTTTGTATTATATTTAGAACCACAATGGCAGAGAAAATAAGGGACTCAGAAATTCCAGGATATAAATGGTATGGTAGTCAGAAAAAGCTGGATCTATTTGCGGATCATATTATTTTATACATGACAAAACCAGAAAGGGACGTTACAGTGTTCTGGAACATTTTAAGACAGCTTCAAATCTTCTTGTACAAAATTAATGAAGCTAAAACAAAGGCAATCATGCTAAATTATGTACCCACATATGAATTGGTCTAACAATATCCATATTTAATGGGACATGATAAAATTAAGTATTTAGGAGTATGGATTAGAAATGACAACGGTGGCAGCTAAGGATATGTGGGAATAGACTAAACAGAACATAATACAAAAATTGAGAAACTGGAAGTTTTGTTATATGGATATGGATACTAAGATACAAGCCATTAAAATGTTTTTAGTCCCTTTAATCTTATATACAGGTCAGGCATACTTTTATCAACCAGAGAAGTTGTGAATAGCAATTAAAAAAGAGTTGAAGGAGTTTATCAGGGAAGGGAAGACAGCAAGGGTCAAGTGGGATAAACTGATTCTACCAATAGAACAAGGTAGACTAGGATTACCTAATTTGAGGGAATATTTTTGAGCAACACAGTTAAGTCTGTTATACATAGCACAAGTAGAAAACTATAATTCAAAGTGGAAAGGAATGATGTTGACACAGCAAGGAAGCTCAATAAATGAGGAAAGATTGGGATTTTGGATGCAGACTCTTAAGGAGAAAGTATAGTTGTGTAAAATCTTACCATAACCATAGATGTAACTTCTCTTCAGTGTGCTGCAGTATCCGTAACATGATGGAGTCTACCTCCAGTTGACTCATATGTCCAGCCGTTATACCAAAGTTAAAATGCTACTGCAAAGGTACATGTGATAGCCTGCATCACACAGCATACGTCGGCCATGAATGGACGTCAAGTATAAAGTGGATGTCAGCATGCACCTACCTCAGAACTGAATGCTGCCAAACACCAGCCTGAAGTGAGTGAGTGAGTATCCGGGAGTCAGGCAAGTATCAGGGGGAAGGCGGGGAGGGGGGAACTGTACTGAAGCATATAGAAGAGAAGGACATCTATAGTTATGGTAAGATTTTACACAACTATTCTATGTCCTTCTATTCATATGCTGCAGTATCCATAACATGAGGGAGAATGCCAAAGCTCATGCATAAGAAGGCTTGAGAGGAGAAGCAGAGACATTTTTCACAAATCCATGCAGGATAGCCCTGGCAAATCCTGCTCTGGACCTGGAGATAATATCTAATTTGTAGTGTTTGGTGAAAGTGTGAACAGATGACCATGTAGCTGCTTCCAAAATAGAAGCTGTATCCAAATCTTTAAAGAAGGCTCCAGAAGAAAACACAGTTCTAGTAGAATGTGCCTTAACTGGAGAAGGCATATGCTTCCCATTAGTGGTGTAATGCGAGGAAATGGCTTATGAAATCCAGGAGGAAATAGTTTGCTTGGAAAGAAGAAGTCCCAGGGCTCTCGGGTGATAGGAAATAAAATGCCTATAAGACTTACAGATGGACTTGGTCTTTGCCAAGTAGGATCTGAGCTGTCTGTGCACATCTAAAGTGTGAACTATGCTTTCACTAGAGGATTGTGGAGATGGGAAGAAAGTAGGGAGATTGGTGGCCTGATTCAATGAAAGTGCATTCACTGCCTTGGGCATGAAGGATGGGTAAGTATGTAGGGATACTCTGTCCTGATGGAAAACTGTGAAAGGAGATGATGCCATGAGGGCTTGCAGTTCAGAAACCCTTCTGGCTGAGGTAATAGCCACCAGGAGAACAGTTTTTCATGTGCAATGTTGTAAAGAAGAGGCCTTAGTTGGCTCAAAAGGAGCTAAGGTGAGCTATTCTAACACAAAGTTGAGATCCCATGGAGGAAGAATTGGTTTTCTTGGTATTCTGATGTGTAGAACTCCTTTCAGGAACAACTTGACTTCCAACTTGGATGCTAAAGGCGGAGTCAAAGGCAAACATGTTGAGATGGCAGATAAATGTGCCTTCATGGAAGAATATGACAAGCCACTTTTCATTAATTCACACAGGTAAGACAGGGCCAATGGCAGCTCCACAGACAGTGGTTGTAGTTGTTTTTTAGACATCAGATAGAAAACTTCATCCATTTGGATAGATAGGATTTTCTGGTAGTGGGTTTTCTAGCCTCCTGCAGAACCTGTAGCACGTCCTCAGTGTAAAGCTGTCTAAAGGGAATCAAAGCCCTATCACCCACAGTTAGGTTTAGGGTGGATATTTGAAGGTGTATTAGAGTTCCCTTGTCTTGTGTGAGTAGGTCCATCCTAAGGGGTAACTTATGGTGATTTCCCTTGGCTAGATGATGAAGGGGGAACCAATGCTGTCTTGGCCACAAGGAGGTCACCAGCAAGAACCTTTGGTTGTTCTTTCTGAATTTTCAGCAGAGCTCTCTGAATAATAGGTAAGGGGGGAATGCATACACAAACATCCCCTTCCAGGGAAAGGAAAGAGCGTCCACCTTCCATGTCCCAGGTGAGTGAATCCTGGTACAATACAATATTTGGGAAGCTGTCTGTTCATGGTGGAGGTAAACAGATCTACTTGTGGAGTACCCCATCAATGGACCAGGTCCAGGAACACATCCCTGTTTAACATTCATTCATGGGATTGAGTCATGGACCTCCTTAGTGAATCTGCCATCACATTCTGAATTGATGGGATGTAAGCAGCTTGTAGAGAAACATGACTCTGTTGAGGAATCTGCCAGGTATACAGAACCAATCTGCAAAGCATGTAGGACTTTTTCCCTCCCTGCTTGATGTACCAGATGACTGTGGTGTTATCCGGGAACCATCTCAGCACTCCTGGTAGGATTCTGGGCTTGAAAATTTTTAGAGCAAAGATCAAAGCCCTCATTCCTTTGATGTTGATATGAGCCCTTGACTGAGGTGGTTCCAGACATTCCTCACCCTCCAATTCCCTAAGGTTGCACCCCAGGCTGTGTCTCACACATCTGTGTACAAATCCTGACTGGGGGAAGAGGTTGGAGGGGAAGGCCTGGTTTTTGGAACCTGTGAAATTCACCACTTTAGTTCTTTTGTTAGGCAAGAGTGAAACCACAAACTCCAGAGGATGAGGGTGTTGTTTCCAGACTGTCCTCAGGAACCACTGAAATTTCCTCATGTGTAGATGTGTAGCCTTGCCAAGGGTACCATGGGAATGTGGAAGCTATGAATCCCAGGAGTCGTAGGAACTCTGTCAGTCAGAGATTGTAGTGGAATTAGTTCCTGAAAGTAAGTGCTGAGAGAGTGGATTTTTTCTGGGTGTAGGCAGGCCATCATTTGGGCCATGTGAATTCTGCAGCCCAGGAAGACATGGTCCTGCAAAGGGGTCAGAGTACATTTCTGAAGGTTTGTGGTAAACCCCAGACCCCTCAGAAGGGACATGGTGTAGTCCAAATGCTTCTGCACCAACTTTGGGGATGAAGCCTGGATGAGGAGGTCATCCAGGTAAGGGAATATTTGAATACCCTGCATTCTGCAGAGGGCCATGACTGGGTCCAAACATTTTGTGAAAACTCTAGGGGCCGTAGAAAGACCAAATGGCAAAGCACAGAACTGAAAGTGAGAAGAATGCACAGAGAACCATAGGAATTTTCCAAAATGTGGCTGGATAGGAATGCAAAGATAGGCATCTTTTATGTCCAATGACACCATGTATGCCTGAGGGAGAATCAGAGGAAGGAGTGTAAGGAGATTCAGCATGCAAAAGGCAGGAACCTTGAGAAAGATGTTTAAATGAGACAAATCTAAGATAGGCCTCCAGGGGCCTTTTTTCCTGGAGACTAGAAATATCCTGGAGTAAAACCCTTTTCCCTTGAGATTTGGAGGCAGCTCTTGAATGGTACTCTGGGACAGCAAGGAATGCAGGACAGAGGGAAAAAAAGTCATTTGGTCCCGAGGGGGTTGTGAGATATTTCTGAAGGTTGGTCTGGATTCCCACATGATGAAATAGCCTTGTTCAATAATGGTAAGGAACCAAAAGTCCTGGGTTATCTGTTCCAAGCTGGGAGGGACAGGGATAGGTGAAGAGAGAGAGAGGGGGTAGAGGGGTTTAGGTCTGGTAGTCACAGGCTACCAGGTTTTGCTTGAAAGGGCTGTTTTGAGAATGTGTGGAAGGGGAAGATCTAGTAGGTGCTTGCTTCCTAGAATCCTTTTTTCCCCTTGGGAGTGTGATACTTAGAGGTCTTTCTTACAAAGGTAGTCCTAGCTGGATAATTGCTCTAGAAGCAGGGAACAGGAGAAACAAAAATGTGCCTAAGATGTTGTAGCTCCTTCTCTTTTTCCTGAAGGGCTTTAAAGAGCTCTGCAGCTGCAGAGCCAAATAAGGCCTTGTTGTATAAAGGTGAGTCCATCAGTTTGTCTTTAATATCAGCAGGCAAAGGCTGCAACCTAAGCCATGAATACTTCCTTAAGACAGACCCTGATGCTGCTGCTGCTCTGGCTGAGGCCTCCACAACATCCAAACTACATTTTATGGAGTCCCTAGTAACCTGGCTGCAAGATTTAAGAATGGTAGTTATTTTGGCCTTGTTAGGGCTATCTGGTAGTTCTGAAATGATTTTCATAGCATCTGCTATAAGAACCAGGGAATATTTAGCCATATGGGTTTGGTAATTAATGGCTCTGAAAGCCAGAGTGGCAGATGTACAAACGTTTTTTACCCAACCTCTCCATAATTTTACTCTCCTTATCAGAGGGGAGCAAGGAGGTGGAGGGTAACAGCTTGGAAGTTTTATCTGCACCTACAGAAACGTTAGAGGGGTCGAATGACAGAACCTTAAAAAGGAACTTAGCATCATCAGGCACTTTGTAAAATCTGTCAGGGAATTTAGGGGCTGGAGATTGGGAGTCTGGGGATGTGAAAGCAGCAGAAAAGACATCCAAAAAAGCAGGAAGGACAGGGGGAATAGCAGAGGGGTTAGGAGATTCCATTTGCAAGAGGTCATAATACCTCTTCTGGGTTTCAGAGACCTGACAGCAGTCCCAATTGAAAAAATCCTTCATCTGCACAATGGTTTCCCCAAATGTAATGCCCTTCCCAGGAGAATCTGTGCCATTAGACTCCTCCTCTGGGGAAGCATACTCCAGAGGAGAAGCAATCTGTGAGGAGTAAGTTAATGACTCATCTCCAGAGGGGTATTCGTCCTCAGAGGAAGCTTCAGGTCTTTTCCCAGGAGTGGAGGGGGGGTCTGTACAGGAGCTGTGGATTGGCATAAGGCCATAAAGGCATTAAAGAGGCCTTGAGTAAAGGCCTGCCAGTCAGAAGTTTGGTTGGAGGGCATAGCCTGCTGCCCATAAGAAATATGTTTTTGTTTTTTCTTCTTAGGGACCTCTGATATATGGTGAAGATTAGGATGGTCAGATGTTGGACAACATTCCACGACATTCGAAAGAACATCTTCTTGAACCGTTATCTGAGTAACCCCACATGGGTCTTCGGAAATAATAATCCATGGTTCCCCCCCGGTGACCGGTTCAGACACCTGTGAGTCCCTCTGGGACATGCTAACAGACTCCTTGATGGCTTCCCCCAGTTCCACTTGAAACCATCGAATGTTCAGAACATTGAAGGTTTAAAGTTAGCCACAGAAAAAGAAATAAACATTCAACAACTATTTTATTTCATCGAGACCAGAACATCGATGTTCAGAACATCAAAGGTTTAAAGTTAACCACAGAAAAAGAAATAAACATTCAACAACTATTTTATGCAGGGGGGCTTCTCCATGCTTATACACTCAAATTTTAACATTTTTACTTACCTGGCACTTCCACTTTGAACCTTCGATATTCTGAACATCGATGTTCTGGTCTCGATGATTAGAACTTTGATGTTCTGAACATTCGATGGTTTCAAGTGGAACCCTTCCCCCAAGGTACCCATCAAAGAAGATTCTGTAGTTTCTGATGCAGCCTCCGGGTCTTCATCACCCTTGAGAGGAGCACCTGGAATAGAGGGGGGTAGTTGTAGCGTTAGGCCGAGGCTTCTTGGCCTTCTTGGGTTGTGGCTCTTCTAAAGGTCCTGACATTGGGTCCATATCCCACACTAGGTGCTTAAGTCATTAGTTTTCTAAGTACAGCCTAAGGGAAGAGAACTGGCTCTGAAGGGTTTTAGGGATGAAGGCCTTGCAAATATCACAAGAAGTATGATCGTATTCTGGGCTTAAGCAGAATAAACAGAGCTCCTGGGCATCTTTATGTGTAATATGCCTTACACGCTCAGACTTGCCCTTCCTAGCTGACATTAACTCACAAGAAACAACACAGTAGCAATTTAGATAACAAAAAACCCCTATGGGGTACTTATTTGAAATACTAGCAAAGCACAAAGGTGACTTTCAAAAGTGAGCAATGACCAGAGCTGGCAGTCAAACAGGCAGCAGAAAAGTTCTGGGGTAGGTGCGTGATGACGTCTACTTTATACCCAATTGCCATTTATGATTGATGTACACTGTGTAATGCAGGCCATCACATGTACCTTCGCAGTAGCATTTTAACTTTGGTATAACGGCCGGATGTATGAGTCAACCAGAGGCAGACTCCCTTTTGTGATGGATACTGCAGCATACGAACAGGAGGACATCAACAAAAATCCTACAGACTGTTATATTCATAAAATAGCAGGGAGTATTCTAAGAACCAAACCAGCACGAGAATGGAGAAAAGAGATTTTGCTGATAGGGATGACTGTGGTCAGAGATACAGATAACAGGCAAGAGGGGCTGGAATTTATTGGAGAAAACTGGCAAAGGGACCAAGGTATCGGGACCAAATAACTAGAAAGGGAAAGATAATAGAATAGGAAGAAGCCAAGAATTTATTTGGACTGCAGGTTAGAGATTGCCTTCCCTATCAAGGACTGATATCAGAGTACAGGCAAAGAGAAAGAAATAGGGGGCTACTAAATGAAAGACCAGCACTGGTAGAGTTTTTAAGAGAATCTAGAAAAGAAGCTGCCATTAAAAAAGTAATAATTAGTGAAGCATATAAAATATCGCATGATGATTATAAGAATCAATCAGAGGAGATTAGAAAGGCTTGGGAAGAGAGACTGGATAAGCAATTCCCAAAAAGACACTGGGGGGATATATGTATATCTCCCAAATATGCAACAAAGTCAAGAAGATTTAGGATCTTAGCCTGGAAGTGTTTACCTAGGTATTTTTATACCCCAAGTAGACTCCAAAGAATTTTTACTCAGGTGGATAGCAAATGTTGGAGGTGTGACAGGCAAGAAAGAGAAAGCTAGGAATGTATTTTTTGGGAGTGTAATGAGCTGGCAGACTTTAGGGATTCCCTGCAGACCTCTCTGTCGGAGATGCTGGGTGAGCAGATTGGACTGACTGGAGAGATGTTTTTCTGAGTTATGCTACAGAATCGGAATTGCCTAGACATAGTATAAAGCCTTGCTGAGTCTAATTATGGTGGCTGCCTAAAACGCAATTACTAGAAAATGAAACTCAAAGGCTAGACCAACTTTACTAGAAGTAGTGAATATAGTAACAGAGATAAAACAACTGGAATTTGGATCTTTAGAAAAGGGAAGGAGCAAAATACATAGGAAAAAATGGAAATTGTGAGAACAACATAAGCAGAGCAAGAATGAGGTTTAAGAGGCAGGATTTGAATGAGCCATATAATGCTTAACTGACAATGACTGGATGGTTTGTAAGTGATGTATAATGTTTGCAACTACAGTTGTTTGAATGGTGTCTGTGATGTAAACTGTTTGCAACTAAAGTGGTATAATTTTGTATGTTTTTCATTTATATAAATGTAAGATTGCCATTGTCATAGTTGAAAATTTAATAAAGATGTTTGGAGGAACAAATAGTAATAGAAGAGGATAAAAAAGATTATAATGGCAGATTTGTAGTGCTATGGGGTTACTTGCATGTATTTACATTCCAACTAAAACTCCTATAATGGAAGTTAAGAAAGTTCTGGGAGAGAGAATCAGTTTTCAGCAAGGAATATTACTTATAGGTGGGGAATGGAATGTTATTTGCAGTATTGAAGATGTGTCTGGTGGGCCCAGAAGGAAGTATAACAAAGGAGGGTAGCTTTTTGAAGAGATTTATGAAAATATTTGGCAGAGAAGATGTGAATTTAGTAATAGCAGTTTGGAGTGAATTTACATATCATTTCCCAAGATATAAAAACTGGGTTAGGCTACAGAGAATTTACATTTCACAGAACATGCACATTTAATTGAAGGCCTCAGTATGCACCCAATAACTTTTTCTGATCATGCACCAATAATGACTAAAATAAAAACACAGGATCATTTTATAAAAATGAGGCACTGGCACTTTCCCACCTATCTGTTGAAAAGAGATGAATTAAAGGAATGGATAGTGGAGGTTTATTCAGGAGCTATTAGAGAGGACAGAAATTTCTTCTGAAAATATAGCTAGGGAATGAGATGAAATTAAGGTGGAGTTTAAAAATATGTTGGAAATTAAAGAAAGGGAGCTGTGGTTAAGAAATATCAAGAATTATTTAGAGGGACTGATAAATGTTAAAGTATTGCAGAATAGGGGGAATCTCAAAGAACAAGAAGAGGATCAACTACAGAATACTAAGTAAAAAACAAGGGATTACCTCAATAATATGCACTAGTTTAGAAAGATTGCTGCTAAGCAACTGTTTTTTGATAACAGTAGAGCACAAAAACTTTTAGCACAGTAACTCAGGCAAGAGTAAGTAGAAAGGGCTGTTGCCAAGCTTAGGGAGCCTATAACAAGGAAGGTAAGAGATCTTGTAGAGGTATTAGAAATATATCAAAAATTCTATGAAAGTCTGTATAAAGCAGAGAAATATGGAAATCAAGAAAAGATACAAATGGAAATGTTTATGGAAGAATTAAATATGTTTACGTTAGAGGTAGATGAGGCTCAGTTACTGACAGGATAGGAGGAGATCAGATAAAAATTGTGATGTATGACCAATCTACATGAAAGTCTCCATGAATAGATGGTATTCCTGTCGAAGTTTGAAAGCTAGGAGGGAAAAAAACTGATGAAGATCTGGAAGGTTTTGTTTAACAGTATTTTAAGAGGAGGAAAATTACCAACATCCTGTAAGAAAGCAATAGTAGCTGTAACACCTAAAGAGTGTAAAGATCCGTTAGACCCAGCTTCATACAGGCCCATTTCATTACTAAACCACGATTATAAAGTGTTCATGTCTATAATGGCTAAAAGAATGACAAAAGTAATGCCAAAATTGATAGATATGGATCAATGTGGTTTTGTGGAGGGGAAAGGAGGCAAACATTTGACAACATTAACAGGACATTGATGATCCAGAGGGAAGCAAAATATAAGAGGATACCATTGTTGTTCACACAGTAAGCTGGGACTTTATGATCAGGGCAATAGAAGCCTTTGTATTTCCAGAAAAAATTATAAGGTTGATTAGGAGGATATATGAGGGACCGGAGGTGAAAATTAAAGTGGGTGGGATCCTCTATGATAATTTCTACTTGAGCAGAGGAACCAGGCAGGGGTGTCCTCTTTCCCTTTTGTTATTTGCATCATATTTAGAACCACAGGCAAAGAAAATAAGGGGCTCAGAAATTCAAGGATATAATTGGTATGGTGGTCAAGAAAAGCTGGCTCTATTTGCAAATGATATTATTTTATACCTGACATAACCAGAAAGAGACATTACAGTGATGTGGAACATTGTGAGACAGTTTGAAATCTTTTTGGGATACAAAACTAATAAAGTTAAAGAAAGGCAATAGCAGTAAATTATGTATCCACACATGAACTGGTTCAGCTATATCCGTATTTATGGGGACATGATAAAATGAATCATTTAGGAGTATGGATTAAAAATGATTCTGGTGTGGCAGCTAAGGATATGTGGGAAGATTCAAAAAAGATAATACAAAAACTGAGAAAATGGAAGATTTATTATATGGATATGGATAGTAAGATACAAGCATTCAAAATGTTTATAGTCTCTTTATTCTTATACACATGCCAGGAATATTTTATCAATCAGAGGAGAAGTTGTGGATAGCAGTTAATAAAGAGCTGAAGGACTTTATCTGGGAAGGGAAGAGTCAAGTGGGATAAACTGATTCTTCCAGTAGAACAGGATAGATTGGGATTACCCAATTTGAAGGCGTATTTCAGAGCTACATAGTTAAGGCTCCTATACATAGCACAAGCAGAAAACTATAATTAATGTAGGCTCCTATATATAGCACAAGCAGAAAAGTATAATTTAAAGTGGAAAGGAATGATGTTGAAATAGGGGAGAAGCTCAAGAAACAAAGAGAGATTGGGATTTTGGATGCAGGGCTTTAAGGAGAATAACAATAATTATACAGAATATTATATCTATAAAGTAGCAGAAAGTATTCTAAGAACTAAGACATCACAGGAATGGAGAAAGGTGATTCTGCCAATAGGGGTGATTGCAATTGGGGATATAGACAATAGGTAAGAGGGGGCTGGAATTTATTGGAAAAAACTGGCAAAGGAACCAAGGTTTTGGGAGTAAATAACTAGAGAGGGAAAGGTAATAGAATAGGAAGAGGCCAAAAATTTATTTGGACTGCATATTAGAGACTGCCTTCCCTATCAAGGATTGATATCAGAGTATAGACAAAGAGAAAGAGATAGTGGCATCCTTAATGAAAGACCAGCACTGGTAGAGTTTTTAGTAGAATCTAGAACTGAAGTTGCCTTTAAAAAAGGAATAATTAGTAGAGCATATAAAAAATTGCATGATAACTATAAGAATCAATCAGACGAGGATAGAAAGGATTGGGAAGAGAGATTAGATAAGCAATTCACAATGAAACAATGGGAGGATATATGTATGTCTCCCATATCTGCAACAAAATCTAGAAGATTTAGGATTCTTGCTTGGAAATGTTTACATAGATATTTTTATACCTCAAGTAAACTAAAGAGATTTTTTCCTTAGGTAGCCAGCAAATGTTGGAGGTGTAATGGGGAAGAAAGGTACTTGGGAACATATTTTCAGGGAGTGCAGTGGATTAGCAGACTTTAAGGATTCCCTGCAGGATGCACTGTTGGAGATGCTGGGTGGGTGGATTGGTGTGATGAGGGAGATTATATCTCTGAGCTATGATACATAATCAGAATTGCCTAGACATGGTAAGGACTTGCTGGGTCTAATTATGGTGGCTGACAAAAAAATGGAAATCAAAATCTAAACCAAGTATATTAGAAGTAGTGTATATAGTAACAGAGACAAAACAACTGGAATTGAGATCTTTAGAAAAGGGTAGGAGCAAACTACTTAGGAAAAAATGGGAATTGTGGGAACAATAATACAGGGGAGCAATGAGGTTTAAAAGAAGGCAGGACTTAAATGAGCTATGTAACATTTGATTTAAAATGATTGGGTAGATTATAAGTGATGTATAATGTTTGTAACTGGGAGTGTGTCAGTACGGTTTGTGATGTAAAATGCTTGCAACTAAGACTGTGTCAGTGTGATTTGTTTTCATTAAATGTATGATTGCTTTTGTCATAAGAGATGGTTTAATAAAGATGTTTCTTGTTTAAAAAAATCAGCAGGAATTGAATAATGTATGTAATATTGCTTAGGTTATAGGATATATAGCAGTATATGCGAAGTATAATGTTTGTGTTAATTTGTTCATACAGATTGATTACTTTTGTATAAATGTGAAATTACCTATGTTGCAAATGATAATTCAATAAAGATGTGTTTAAAAAAAAGAGCCACTAGTAGCAGCAGTATTTTCTTACATTCTGCTTCCTTCTGGATCATCATTGGTCTGTTAATGTTGTCACGTGTTTGCCTCCCATCCACAAAGCCATGTTGATCCATATCTATCAATTTTAGCAACATTTTGCCATTCTTTTAACTCCTATAGATATAAATAGGGTCATTACCACCTTTAGTATTACAACCACCATCATCTTTCTTCCAGGATGTTGATGATTCCCCTCCTTTTAATATACTGTTAAAACCTTCAAAATCGTTATCTCTTTCTTCCCTCCTTACTTCTAAACTTCTATATGAATACCATCTGTTCCTGGAAACATTCCTACAGATTGATAATACATCATTGTTTTTAATCTCATCTCCTCCTTTGTTAACTTTTAATTTTTGATTTTATCTACCTCTAACCTTTGGATACCTAAGTCTTCTATAAATATTTCCATTTGTGCTTTTTCTTAATGTCCACATTCCTTTGCCTTATACAAATAGATGTAAATTATCCGAAATATTTCTAATGCCTCTACTGGATTTCTGATTATTTCCCTTGATATAGGCTCCCTAAGATTAGCAGCAACCCTTTATACTTTCTGTTGTCCAAGTCATGCTAAACGTTTTTGTGCTCTTGAGTTATTATTAAGAAACAGTTGCTTAACAACAATCTTTCTAACTCATGCATATTATCCAGATGCTCCCTTATTTTCTCCTTAGCAATCTGCTTTTGCACCTCTTCCTTTTATTTGAGATCCATCTTATACTGCAATACTTTAACCTTTGTCATCGCTTCTAAATTATTCTTGTTACTTCTTAACCACATCTTTTTCTTGCATTTCTACTGTATTTTTAAACTCCACTTTCATTTTGTTCCACTCACTAGCTATAATTTCTGAAGAAATTTCTATCTTCATTAACTCTCGAATAATTTTCACTACCCCTTCCTTGAGTTCCTGTCTTTTTAAGAGGTAAGTGGGGAAGCACCAGTGTCTCATTTGTACTTCATTACCCTAGATTATTATTTTAGTAGTTATTGGCATATGATCTAAAATAGTTATTCGATATTTGTCAAGGCGTTCAATTAAAATGCACATGTTGGTCCTGTGAAATATAATTTCAATCTAGCCTAGTTATTATACCTCAAGAAATATATACATTCTCTCAGGGTTCCTATTACTGAATTCCTGTTTTCCATATCAAATATTTTCATACTTTCTTAAGAAATCTATCTTCTTGTTATATTTTCCCTTCTACGTCCCCCAGATACATCCTCACTGTTGCAAATCAAGTTCTAATCGCCACCTGTAAGTAATATTCCCTGCTGAAGGCTAATTAGTTCTCCCAAGTACTTCTTAAGCCCCATAATAGCAGTTTTAGATGGAATATAAATATATGGCAGTGTAATCTTCCTCCCTTGCAAGCATCCCCTTGCTACAACAAATCTACCATTAGTATATTGTTTTCTCTTTTATCACTATTGGAGCTCCTCTAGCAATTAGATTAAGTACTCCTCTTTTCCTTTTTCCCTGATACTGTGCTGAATATCCCTCCTGAAATCCTTTTTTTATCAAATTCACATGCTAATTTCTTTCCAAGTGTGTCTCCTATAGCACTGCTATTTGCACCCTGCCTGTCTTAATGTAGTTAATTACTCTTTCCTTTGAGGCCATTCACATTCCAAAATAATACATTTGCTGTAACCATTATGATGTTATTATTCCCACCTGTTATATATGACAGCTTTTTTAAATGTAAGTTTCCAGCTTTTGTGTTGCATGTACCCAATAATGCTTGGCAGATTGATTTTTTTATATAGTTGTTTCTTGTCTTCAACATTTGAACCTATGCCACACTTTACAAGACTTTTTGTTTTAAAGAAAACTCTCAAATAAAAAAAACAGACACACCTCCAGAACACCCTCATAAACTATTGACTTAAAACAAACACACTAAACTATATACATTTCAAATGATGAAGTTTAACCGTCTTTATAAGAACAGTTGTCCCAAATTGACAGCTGCACACACAGGCAAAACCTAACCTAAAATTAAGGTTACCCATGCTAAGATGCATGTTACAGCCTGTACTTCTACTTACACCAATTGCTGTCTGTTATAGTCTTATCTTTATTTCCCTCCCAGATGTGCAAAACAGCTTGTTTGTTTTCAGAAAACATTACCTTTTAGCTTTAAGATAAAGTGCACTTGCTATCTTTAAATAAAACGAAACCACACACAGTTCTACAAAATGCATTAAAGTATTTAGTTATCAGAAAAAGCTGCTATCTCCTATTCACTTCCAATAATTTCAGACTTTATTATTTTACTGAATTGCCTTTTAATTTTACATTTCTCTCTGTAAATAATGTCCAGACCTCTTGATTTATTGTCTGTACCTTTAGCTGTCTCCATGGAAACTTAAGAACAAAATATAGAGCTGTTTTCAACTCCAGATTTCTCAACTGGCACTGAACAAGTGTTAGCTTAAAGAAAACTATTTATTACATTGTGGTCTCTCGTTTTTTAAATCCACTTGCATTCACAAAAAAAATGTTATTAGATTAATCTGACATTAATCCAGACATCCACCTATGCAAAAATAAAAGAAAACATTTCAATTCTACACATATTTTACTAAGTGCACTGGTTGTAATTGAAAGGGCTCATTGCGTGTATGCTCTACACCTGGGCATGAGACCCCCAACCCCCATCCCAGCAGCTCAAGATTACAACCTGTTGACTAAAATGTGCTTTTGTCCAGCCTTTCCTCTCTTTTTACATGAGACAGAGGGGAAAAAGCACCAGTTTAGTACCTTGAACACATACAACAGTCACTGAAAATACTTTACTGCATAACACTCAATTTATATCAGAAAATGTTTTATATGAATACTATTTAGAAGAAATCTTGTTTTCCTTAAGATCCCAATAATTTATTTGGACTGCAGGTTAGAGATTGCCTTCCCAATTAAGTATTTTTTTCAAACACCTTTATTGAATTATCATTTGTGACATAGGCAAATTTACATTTATATAAACTATATTAACATAAACATTATATTTCACATATATTGCTATATATCATATAACCTAAGCAATATCACATAAATTATTCAATTCCTGCTTAAAACAAACAAACAAACAAAAAAAAAAAAAAAAAAAACAAGAAACATCTTCATTAAACCGTCACTTACTACATAGGCAATCCTATGTTTATATAAATGAAAACAAACCACACTGACACAATCCTAGTCGCAAGCATTTTACATCACAAACTGTACTGACACACTCCCAGTTGGAAACATTATACATCACTTATAATCTAACCAATCTTTCTCACTCTATTACATAGCTCATTTATGTCCTGCTGCCTTTTATGGCTCATTTCTCCCTTGTATGCATTGTTCCCACCATTCCCACTTTTTCCTATGTAGTTTGCTCCTACCCTTTTTTAAATATCTCAATTCTAGTTGATTTATCTCTGTTACTATATTCACTACTTCCATTATAGTTGGTTTAGATTTTGATTTCCATTTTCTAGTAATTGCTTTTTTGGCAGCCATTATTAGACACAGTGAGGCCTTAGCATGTCTAGGCAATTCAAATTCTGTATGATAGCTCAGAAAAATCGTCTCCCTTGTCAGACCAATCTGCCCACCCAGCATCTCTGACAGTGCATCCCGCTGGGAATCCTTAAAGTCCACCAACTCACCGTACTCCCAGAAAATATGTTCCCAATTACATCTTTCTTCCCTTCAAACCTCCAACATTTACTGTCTGCCTGAGGAAAAATTATCTGGAGTCTACTTGGGGTATAAAAATATCTATGTAAACATTTCCAGATAAAAATCCTAAATCTTCTAGATTTTGTTGCAAATTTGGGAGACATACATATATTCTCCCATTGTTTCTTTATGAATTGCTTAGCCAATCTCTCTTCCCAATCCTTTCTGACCTCTTCTGATTAATTCTTATAGTTATTGTGCAATATTTTATATGCTCTACTAATTATTCCTTTTTTAATGGCAGCTTCTGTTCTAGATTCAGTTAAAAACTCTACCAGTGCTGGTCTTTCGTTTAGGACCCCCTGTTTCTTTCTCTTTGCCTACTGTATACTCTGATATCAATCCCTGATAGGGAAGGCAGTTTCTAACCTGCAGTCCAAATAAATTCTTGGAGTTATCCCAGTCTGTCATCTTTCCCTCTCTAGTTATTTGCTCACAATACCTTGGTTCCTTTGCCAGTTTTCTCCAATAAATTCTGGCCCCCTCTTGTCTGTTGTCTGTATCACTAATTGCAGTCATCCCTATCGGCAGAATCTCTTTTCTCCATTTCCATGTTGGTTTATTTCTTAAAATACTTTCTGCTACTTTATCGATATAATATTCTGCATGATTATTGCTGTTCTCCTTAAAGACCTGCATTCAAAATCCCAGTCTCTCCTTATTTCCTGAGCTTCCCCCCGTGTTTCATCATCATCCCTTTCCACTTTGAATTATTGTTTTCTTCTTGTGCTATGTATGGGAGTCTTAACTGTGTAGCTCTGAAATACCCCTTCTAATTGGGTAATCCCAATCTGCCCTGTTCTACTGGAATAATGTCTCTTGTTGTCTTCCCCTTTCAAATAAAGTCCTTCAGGTCTCTATTAATTGCTACCCACAGCTTCTCCTCCGGTTGATAAAAATATGTCTGACCTGTGTTCAAGACAAAAGGGACTAAAAACATTTTAACTGCTTGTATCTTACTATCCATATCCATATCCATATAAATAAGCTTCCATTTTCTCAGTTTTATGTATTATCTTTTGTTTCATCTCTTCCCACGTCCTTAGCTGTCACACTAGAATCATTTTTAATCCATACTTGTAAATATTTCATTTTATCATGTCCCCATAAATATGGGTATTCCTGAACCAGTTCATGTGTGGTTACATAATTTACTGCTATTGCCTTTGTTTTAGCTTCATTAATTTTGTAGCCTGAAAAGATCTGAAATATTCCACAACACTTTAATGTCTTTTTCTGGTTTTGTTAGGTACAAAATAATATCTAGAAATAAAGCCAGCTTTTCTTGACTACCATTCCAATTATATCCTTGGATTTCTGAGCCTGTTATTTTCTTTCCCAGTGGTTCTAAATATAATGACAATAATAAAGGGGAAAGAGGACACCCCTGCATGGTTCCTCTGTGCAAGTAGAAATTATCAGAGGACCCCACCCACTATAATTTTCACCTTTGATCCCTCATATATAGGTTCATAGGTAGGTACTAGGCTGTCAGCCCTGGGGCCTATATAAGCCTAGCCAAAAAGCTTCCCTGGGTTTTGCCGCCCAAGAAAATTATTTTCTTGTGCCCCTGTTGAGCAGTGCTGCAGAAGTGGTCCCCAGGGTGAATTTTCAATTTCCCATCCAGTCATCAAGATTTTTCTTAAAGAGGGCCAATGAGGAGCTTTGCTTGACATGAATGGATAGTTTGTTCCAGAGTATGGAAAGTCTCTGGGACAGGAATCTATCCCTCCAGCATGTTCTGTTTATTGTGGTGACAAGGTTTAGGTCCCTGGAGTGTGTGGTAAAGAGAGGTTTGGATTTCTTTAAGTGTAGCATGTCCAACAGCTCTGGGTTTGACATAACTTTGTATGTTAGGCAGAGATTGCCTCTGAGTAGGCGATATGCAACGGAGTAGAGCTGGAGTTTTTTGAGATGGTCTGCATATGGAATCTATTTGAGGCCAGTAATCCTCTTAGTGAGGTATTTCTGTGGCCTTTCCAATTGTTGTAGGTGTCTTGTGAGATACATGCCAAATGGGGCATTGTACTCTATAATGGGTCTGATGAGGGATGAGTAGAGAGGAACAATGACCTCCATTTTCTAGAGGAGAACCCTTTTGTGATGAGGTGTGCCATGTAGAAGGGTTTCCTGACTACTGTGGCAATGTGGTTATCAAAGGAGAGACTACTGTCCACCTGTGTCCTGAGGTCTCTTATCACACTTTTGGTGTTTAGTGAGCTACCACATATGTGGTAGTTCATGGGTACCAAGTATTTCCCAAAGGGGATGACAGTGCACTTCTTGGCATTGAGCTTGAGGCCATGACTTTGACACCAAGCATCTGTCTCTGTGAGGCTGTATTCTATTATGGCTCCCAGTTTGCAATCATCTACAAACTTTTTAGCCAAAGACCTTTTGTGTTGGCCTCCACTTCAATTTACCACTAAGCCATCCGAGCTATTCTCCTAATCAACCTTATAATTTTTTCAGGAAATGCAAATGCTTCCATTGCCCTACTCATAAAGTCCAAGCTTACTCTGTCAAATGCTTTCTCTGCATCAAGACCCACCAAAACAATGGTATTTACTTACATTCTGTTTCCCCTCTGGATCATCAGCATTCTGTTAATGTTGTCAAATGTTTACCTCCTCTCTACAAAACCACATTGATCCATATCTATCAGTTTTTGCATTACTTTTGCCATTCATTTAGCCATTATAGACATGAACACTTTATAATCATTGTTTAATATTGAATTGGGCTTTTATGAAGCTGTATCTGATGGGTCTTTACCCTCCTTAGGTATTACAGCTATCACTGCTTTCTTCCAGGATGGTGGTACTTCTCCTCCTCTTAAGATATTGTTAAACCAAACCTTCCAGATCTTTATCAGTTTTTTTTCCTCCTATCTTCCAAACTTCCACAGGAATACCATCTATTCCTGGGGACATTCCTGTAGATTGGTTATACATCACAATTTCTTTCTAATTTCCTCCTATCCTAACTGGTAGAAATTGAGTCTCATCTACCTCTAACCTTGGCATATTTAATTCTTCCATAAACATTTCCATTTGTATCTTTTCTTTAGTTTCATACTTCTCTGCTTTATAGAGACTCATAAAATTTCCAAAATATTTCCAATACCTCTACAGGTGCTCTTGTTACCTTCTTTGTTAGAGGCTCCCTAAGTTTAGTGGCAGCCCTTTCTACTTTCTATTGCCTGAGTCATTGTGCTAAAAATTGTTGTGCTCTAGTGTTACCAAAAAACATTTATCTAAGAGCAATCTTTCTAAGCTTGTGCATATTATTGAGGTAATCCCTTATTTTCTGCCTAGCATTCTGCAGTTGATCCTCTTCTTGCTCTGTGAGGTTCCCCCTGTGCTGCAATACTTTCACATTTGTCAGTCCCTCTAAACAATTTGTGTTACTTCTTAACCATAGCTCCCTTTCTTTTATTTCCACCCTATTTTTAAACTCCAACTTAATTTTATCCCACTTCCTAGCTATATTTTCAGAAAAAAAACGTCCTAACAGCTCCTGAATACTCTCCACTACCCATTCCTTAAATTCCTCTCTTTTCAACAGATAGGTGGGAAAGCACCAGTGTCTGATTTTTATTTCTTTACCCTGTGTTTTTATTTTAGCTATTATTGATCTGAAATATATATTGGGTGGCTATCATGACCTTCAATTAAATGCACATGTTCCTGTGAAATGTAAATTATGTCTATCCTAGCCCAGTTTTTATATCTTGTGGAATAATACGTAAATTCACTCTGAACTCCTATTATTGAATTCACATTTTCCATGCCAAATATTTTTATAAATTTCTTCAAAAATACACCCTCCTTTGTTATATTTTCCCTTCTGGGCACCCCAGACACACATTCACTCCTACAAATCAAATTCCTGTCCTCACCTATAAGTAATATTCCTTGCTGAAAACTGATTATTTCTCTCAGAATTTTCTTAAGCTTCAACACAGCAGTTTTACGTGGAATGTAAATATGTGACAGTGTAATCTTTTTCCCTGGTCAGTAACTCCTTAGCACTAGAAATATGCCATTATTATATTTTTTATCTTCTTCTATCACTATTGGAGCCCCTCTTGCAATTAATATAAGTACTAATTTTTTTCCTTTATCCCAGCTATTCCACTGAATAACCATCCAGAAAACCTTTATCAAATTTACATGTTCAGTTCTTTCTGTGTGTGTCTACTTTAACATAGCTATTTGCACGCTACATTTTTAATATAGTTCACTACTCTTTCTTGTTTGTATTTATCTGAGAGGCCACTTACATTTAAAGACATTAAAGAAAGTATCATTGTATTAAAAAGTTACTATTCCCACCTTTTATTTATAACACATTTTTATTAAATGTCTAGTTCCAGCTTTTGTGTTACATGCATATACTGTTTGGCAGGTTGAACTTTTATACAGTTGTTTCTTGTCATATACATTTGAGCCCATGTCACATCTTATAAAGCTTTTTGTTTTATTGAAAGCCCTCAAACAAATGAACAAACACATCCACAATTCCCTTCTAAAATCTATTAACTTAGTACAAACACACAGAACGATGTACACTTTCAAATATTGAATTTTTACCATCCTAATAGGAACAAAAGTCCTAACTGACAGTCACACTCTCAGACTTGAGTTAACCTAAAAGAAAGGTAATCCATGCTAAGATGCATGGTGCAGCCTGTGCTTCTACTAAGTGCTGATTGGTTTTATCTTATCTGTATAGCTCTCCCAGCTTGAAAAATCCATGAATGTTTTCAGAGATCATTAACTACCTTGGAAAAGCCCCTGAATGGTTTCAGAAAACATTATCTACTGTGGGCAAAATCCTGAATGCTTTCAGAGAACATTCTCTTAGTCAATTTCTGTTTTCTTTTTTTTTCCCTCAGCCAATCACTCATTACCAGATTGTAGCCAGTTTCTCTTTATCAGATTGTCTCCATGGAGACATGGGAACCAGGCAGGGAGTTTCTCTTTATCAGACAGTTTCCATTCCATGGAAGCATGAAGACCAGCTGCAGAATTGTTGCTGAGCTTACTTGAATTTGCTAGAAAAAAGCCTCATAATATTCAATGTTCTTTTTCATTGACTTGCTGTCTCGTAAAACTTAATAAATCAATCTAAGGTCTTTAATCCAGTCATTTCTCCATGCAAGAATGTGAAAAAGTACATTAATTTGTCTTTATCATGCTTTTTAACCAGGCTTTATATTTATGCATTGCAGTGCCTACATTTATTAAAACTGAACAAAAAGAGAAAGAAAAGAAAAAAAAGAACAACAGTACCTGTTTACAATCATTATTACACTTAAAAGTAACTGAAAAAAAAGTTTACTTTATAGCATGTAAAGAAAACCACATGCCACAAAATTTATACTATTTAAGAAATAAAATCTTCACTTACAGTTAACATTTTTCCCTCTTCTTGCCCTCCCCAAAGCTCTTTTCTGAACATTAATGACATGAAGTAGGGCATATGCTTTAGGGTCCCCCACAAGTCAAACTCTAAAAAAGTCCAATATTTCCAGATTTTCTTGTTCTGTCATATTTCACAAATATAATTATTGTATTGAAATTCCATATTAAATTACTGGTTTTATTACTGTTCATCTCTGAAATCCTGTCTCTGCTTCATTGCCAACATACTCTTGATTCTTCTAGTCAACTCTCATACTCCCTTCCTTCTCTCCGACATTTTCCATTGAAAATTTTGAAAAGACTTCACAGGTAAAGTCACTCTGTGGTCTTTATTAACAGAAGAACAAGAAGCAGAATCTCCTTCTGTTTCACAGCTTACTTTTTGTTGGACAAACATTTGTATTGCCTCCTTGGCATGTACTTTATCAAAAAATTACTTTGCCCCTCCAAGGAAGAACACATTGAAGACAGCTGGGTACACCAGTTTGAATCTCACACCTGCATCTCGACATTCCCTGACCAGTAGAATAAATTTGCTCCTCTTCTGTCTGGTGCACAATGGATAATCATTCTTCACAGACACTCTGCTGTCTCCCACTTTTAGTACTTTGTCCTTCTGCTACAATGTTTTTAGAGTCAACTCCTGCTGGTAAGATTGCATCTTTCTATTAAAGGTCTAGGTTGCTTTCTTATAGCCAGGCTTGGAGCATGCACATAATGTGCCCTTTCAACTAACAACTCCTGCTGTGGAATACCAGTCCACTTGGTTATTTGTGCTTTCATAAAATTAATAGAGTCTGTTCCTTCCAGGTTCTCTGCTATAGCTGAAAATCTCAAGTTTTCCCTATGTGCTGTGCCTTCTAATTCCATTATTTTTTGAAACATCTCTTCCTGAACAGTCTCATATTCAGCCAGCCTTTTCTTTATTTTGACCTCTGAGTTTTACAGCTTTATCATCTCATCCGAATATATTTTTAAAGCTTCTCCATTTTTTCCAGCCTTTTGTTGTTTGTGTTGATGTACTCCATCAGTGTTCCTATTATTGTTTATTTGTTTTATGTAGAGTTTTAACTGATAAACCAGTAGAAATAGTTGATTTGTGCAGGTGTTGAATCCTGCACCTTGTGGTTGTGGGGCTGAAGCACTAACCATTGTGCTAATTCTCAATATGAGCTTTTGACCTGATTGCAGTACATTACATAGAAGGGTATATATTTAAATGAAGTGTCAATAGCTGTTTTGCTATTGGACTTTGAAGAGAACACATATGATTTATTGGTTGCTAGTTTCTGCCTTAGAAACATATTGTTACTGCATATGTATGACAACATTGAATTCTGTTGGTGTATGAATGAATTCCTATATTTTATTGGCTATTGATCCGATTCTAGAACCAATATAATATGTAAAAGATGTTGTCTTTTGATTGCATCTGACTGGATATTCAGTTAATATCTAGCAACATGGATTGGTTAATTGTCTTTTTGAATTTCTATATAAGAAGTTGGTTTACTAGGTTCTGTAATGGTCTAAAGAAGTGATATTTTGTTGCCATAAAAGTGCTAACCTTTTTATATTTTTACATCAATAAATCTATGTGTGGTGTTTATCTGTGGTGATCAGAGCCTGGAATTATTTTTCTCTGTTTGTTTGTGGGTATATTTCACCTTTGCCTGATCTGCAACTTTTTGGCCTTTTTGTTTATTTTAACCAGGTCTGTATGCAGTTGTCTTATATATTCTTGTAGATTACAGGAAGTCATGTCTGAAGATTGCATTGCTTTTTGCTGAACAGGTAAAGAACTCTTCACAGTCAGTGTTTCTTCCTCACTTTTTGTAGCTGATTTATTTTCCATGTCTTCTGTATTTCTTAATTCCTGGCATCTAATCAGTACACTTACTAGCCAGTTACTGAAATTTACCCATAAACAAAAGTCTACTGGCCTTCTCTGCTGAGTTTCTGTTTTCGCACTGGGAGAGGTAGAAATAAGCTGTTACTCAATGTGCAGCCATCTTGGAAGTCTGCCTTCCCAATTAAGTATTGGTATCAGAGTATATATAGGGAAAGAGAAAGAAATGGGGGGGGGGTCTAAACAAAAGATCAACACTGGAAGAGTTTTTAGTAGAATGTAGAACAGAAGCTGCTGTTAAAAAATGAATAATTAGTAGAGCATACAAAATATTGCATGATAACACTAAAAATCAATCAGACAAGGTCAGAAAGGATTGGGAAGAAAGACTGGATAAGCAATTCACAAAGAAACAATGGGGATAGATGTTTGTCTCCCAAATATGCAACAAAATCTAGAAGATTTATGATTTTTGCTTGGAAATGTTTACATAGATATTTTTATACCCCAAGTAGACTCCAGAGAATTTTTCCTCTGGTAGACAGCAAATGTTGGAAGTGTGATGGGGAAGAAAGGTAATTGGGAACATCTTTTCTGTGAATGTATTGATTTGGCAAACTTTAAAGATTTCTTGCAGACTATTCTGTCAGATATACTGGGTCAGCAAACTGGTGTAACTAGGGAAATGATTTTTTCTGAGCTATGATACAGAATCGGAATTGCCTAGACATAGTAAGGCCTTGCTGAGTCTAATTATGGTGGCTGTCAAAAAAGCAATTACTAGAAAATGGAAATCAGAGTCTAAACTAACTGTACTAAAAGTAGCGAATATATTAGCAGAGATAAAACAACGGAATTGGGATCTTTAGAAAAGGGTAGGAGTAAATTACATAGGAAAAATGGGAACAATACTATAAGGGGAGGAACAAAGTTTAAAAGATGGCAGGATTTGAATAAGCTGTGTAATGTTTGACTGACAACAACTGGGTAGATTATAAGTGATGTATAATGTTTGCAACTAAAATTATGTCAGTACGGTCTGTTATGTAAAATAATTGCAGCTAAGACTGTGTCAGTATGCTTTGTTTTTAGTTATATAAATGTATGATTCTTTATGCCATAAGTGATAACTTAATAAAAATGCTTCTTGTTAAAAACATTGTTTTACTTAAATTTACTTTTTTCTCTTTCTCCATTTTTTTCTCTTTAATGTCCTTCCAGACATTATTGACATGAAGTGGGGCATATGACTGTCAGTCTCCCAACAAATTTTACACTGCCAGTCCCCCAGCAAGTTTAATAAAGTCAACAAAAATCCAGTCTTTCTCAGCCACATTTCATGAATGTGATTGATGCTGTATAGTCTCACATTTATTAATTTATTTCAGAGTTGCTGGTCTTCCTCTTCATCTCCATCTCCCAACTCAGACTACGGTTCAAGTCCAAGGTACTCCTGTTTTTCTGGTCAACTCCTGTGCTTTTTTCTCTGTTTCCCAAGCATTTTTCTTTAGAACACTGAAAAAAAATGACACTGGCAAAGTATCTCTGAGCCTTACCATTAGAAAAAATGAGTCCTCTTCTGTTTGATGCCTATACTCTGATATCAGTACTTAACTGGGAAGCAATCTCTAACCTGTTGCCTAAATAAATTATTGGCACCTTAAGTAAAACAAGTTTTATTCTTAACAGTATTTATATAAAGTATTTTTCTGATATAAACTGAGTGTTGGACAAACTTTTCCAATCACCCCCCACCCTGCTGTTCTTCAAAAAATGACTTTGAACCTCTAGGAAAAACTACGCTGAAGACAGATGGATTACAGCAGCTTGAATCTCACACCTACCTCTTGACAATCTGTAATTGCAGGGATGCAAAGATTTAACAAATGCTCTTGCCAGGCATATTCATGATGAACCTGATCACAGTTTTACATTTTCTGTCATCCAACAAATCAACATTAGTATCAGGGGTGGACCGTGGCAACTTTGGTTAGAGGAACAAGAATTACTATGGCAAATTAGAACTGTAGCACATATTTTTCCAGGTTTGAATGAGTATGCATCATTAAAAAGCATACTAAAATTAAAGGCATTAATGAGATGATGCTAGTGTAGCTGGCTATGCATAGTAATAATTAATAAATAAACATATTATAACAGAATTAATGTAATAATATTGTTATAGCTATGACTTTTATTGGCGAGTGTCAATTTTGTTTTGGTTTTATTTGGTCTTAATTTGTTGCATTGTTTATGATGAGACATGCTGCAATTTACTGTTTTATTATTTCTCATTGACAATATGTTGATAACTGTTAAATTGCGCTCAAATGTTATTACAAATGAATATTAATATTGTAGTAAAACACAATATTATTGTTTAGGGTTGATAAATAATCATTATTTTCAACCAATTCAACATTTTAAATTAAATATCATGTGATTTTATTGTGAATCAACATTTTTATAATAATCTATAGCCAAATCATATTTTATATGTATCTCATACAAATATTTATTTATATGTATAATATTTATATTCATAATGTTGTTTATGTTGGGAAAAACTGTAGCCTTCTTGTATGTATTCATGTCACACAGCATATACATAGTTTGATGGTTTAAGCACAATCAACCAATTATTCAATCAACAAGAATGTATAGTCTAATCAAGGCATATATTTAAAGAAGGCATTTTGGTTGTCATTTTGTGTATGTCTGATGAAGGTTGGGGGATTACCTCGACCGAAAGCGCTTACTACAATAAACAGTCCGTGCAATTTTTGGTCTCTGCTTGGTTCGTTTCTACTTCCCTTTTGGATTTTGGTTTTCAGTTTTGGTTTTTACTCAAATTGCAGGGATGAACTTGCTTCTTTTTTTTTTGCTTGACATACAGTGAATAATCATTTCCTGCAAAGACTCTACTGTCTCCAGTTTTTAATATTTCTGCCACAGTTTTGTCAGATCAATTCTTTCTGCTGGTATGATGGCATCTTTACTAATCCAGGTCTTGGCTGCTTTCTCATGGCTATGTTTTGAGCATACATGTGATGTGCCCTTTAAATTAACAAATCCTGCTATGGAATACCTGTTCAGTAGAACTTTATTAAAACAGGCAAATAAGGGACATAAATTCTATCAGGTACATTTTTCACACTGGCAGAGCTGAAATTAAGCTGTTGATCAGTGTGTAGCCATCTTGGAAAATGTTAAGCCGTTGCTTTTTTTTTATATCATAATTTCAGAGCACAAAATTTTAACACAACTTAGGCAGCATAATGTAGAAAGTGTTGTTGCCAAACTTAGGAAGCCTATAATATGAAAAATAGCCAGAGATCCTGTAGGTTTTAGAGATGTTTCAGAAAATTTATGAAACTTTGAATAAAGCAGAGAAATGTGGAAATAAAATAAAATGGAAATATTTATGAAAAACTTAATTATGCCAAGGTTAGAGGCAGATGAGGCTCAGCAATCATAGTTAAGATAGAAGATGATGATATAAAAATGGTGATGTATAATAAATCTTCAGGAAAGTCTCCATGAATGATGGTGTTCCTGTGGAATTTCAGAGGGAAGAAAGTGACAAAGATCTGGAAGATTTTTTAACTGTATTTTAAAAAGAGGAGAAGCAGCAACATCTTGGAAGAAAACTGTGGTGGCTGTATTATGTAAGAAAGGTAAAGACCCATGATACCCAGCTTCATACTGACAAATTTTAATTTTGTACCATGATTATAAAGTGTTCATGTCCATAGTAGCTAAAAAAATGACAAAGGTGTTGTCAAAATTGATAGAAATGGATCATTTCATTATGGTTTTGTGTAAGGCAGGCAAACATCTGACAACATTAAAAAATAATGATGATTCCAAGGGAAGCAGAATGTAGTAAAATATAGCTGTTATTGATAGGTATCGATGTAGAGAAAACATTTGGCAGAGTAAGCTAGAGTTTTAGGATTATGACAATGGAAGCATTTGCATTCCTTCATACAATAATATGGTTAATTAGGATATATGAAGGATCAACAGCAAGAATTAAACTGAGAGGGTACCTGTCTGAAGCTGTGTTTGAACAGAGGGACCAGGCAAGGGTGTCCTATTTCCCCTTTATTTGCTTTATATTTAAAGCCATTAGCAAAGGAAATAAGGGACTTAGAAATGCAAGGATGTAATTTGGTATAGTAATAAAGAAAAGTTGGCTTTATTTACAGATGATATTATTTTGTACCTGATAAAACTGGAAAAGGGCAACTCAGAGTTGTGGAGCATTTTGAGAGAGTTTCAAGTCTTTTCAGAACATAAAATTAATGAAGCTAAAACAAAAGCTATAGCCAAAATGTATGTACCCATATTCAAAATGGTTCAGCAACACCTATATTTATGGTACTATGGTAAGATTATATGTTTAAGAATAAGGATTAAAAATGTTTCTGTTATGGTGGGCAAAGACATGTTGCAAGAGGCTAAAAAAAAGATAATACAAAAACTGAGAAGCTGGAAGCTCTAGATCTAACGTTGACAATTTTCATTCTATCCTCAACTATTGGGTTTGGATCTGAACCTTGGATCCATCTCAGCTGTTACTAAAGCTCATGGCAACCAAAAAGCTCTTGAGCTTCTCCCTTACCCATAATGCACCACCCCAAACATAGCTCAGATCCTGTTTGCTGTTTTTCATGAAAAGATGTGGTCAGCCTTAGCTCTCGAGTTTCCCTCAAGATAAGTGTATTTTTTTTCTCATAGTACTTATATATTTATGTATATATTACTCCCTTACTCTCTTTACATTGTTGTAAGTTTTGTTTACCATTGTTGTTAATCCTGTTTCCCTTTTTTTCTGTCATTGTATATTTTTCATTACCATTGTTGGTGTTCGCTCTTTTTCTTTCTTTCGCTTTTCTATTAAAACATTTTTTTTCTTCTTCCTTTACTGTTTTCCCTTTAGTCGCTGGCATGTCTGAGAAAGGACCATCAGGTTTAAAAAAGTGCCTGAAATGTGGGCACAAATTTCCTCTTTCAGGCACTAATACTATGTGCATTTACTGATTGGGCCCTCAACATCTACAGGAGGATTGTTTAATTTGTAAGAATTTCAATCCCAGGGCTGTTTCAGATCGGAGGAATAAACTTACTCTAAAAGGTTTACTGTCATCTTCTTTTGGTGAAGCTATTTATGAGACCCAGTCCCCCAAAATTAAAAATAAGGAGTCCTTATTTAAGTCTCCTAAACCTTCTACTTCCTTGACTCCATCTTTGGAGCTATCAAGGAAAAGATCAAGATCAAATCTGAAAACATCTCAGAGCCACTCTCCTTCAGATCCGAAGAAGAAGAAATTAGTGGATCCTATGTCCTCAGATCTGATGAAGAAACCTATGGATCTGGCTTCTTCAGATCTGATAATCTTTCCTAAGACCAGATATTCCCCTACATATGATCCAGTGCCTTCCAGGGTTCCCTTCCCATTTTTTTGGAAAGGCACTAATCCAAGTCATTTTCCCTTGCCTCATCTCATTCATCCAGGAGTTTGACTGAAGAAGATGTGGACAGAATAATGAGGAAGTTTCTCTTGGCACAGATTCAGATGGGTGTTTTACTGGCTCCTACCCCCATGGGTCAGGAAGCTCATCCACCTACCACACCATCATTTCTTGCTCCTTCTCTGGTCCCTCCAGTAATTTCAGAGTCCCTGGATCCAAACCTTTCGGGTCCATCTGGCTTCCATCCAAAGATGAAGCTTACTTGAGTGCATCAGCTCTGACATCTTAGGATCTGGATAAATCTCAGAGCTGAAGCTTCCTTGTGGGGTCTGAGGTGTTAGAGTTTACTCCGAGGGTTTTGGAGACATCTCTGCACTTCGGTGCTTTGGCACTGGTTAGCTGTGCTCTGACTTCCTCCTCAGGGGATAGCTTTCAAGGAGGAGGGAGACAACAGTCCAGAAGCCTGCCTTATATTCCTGACTGTATATAAGAGAGTTATACTGTTCCCTAGAAACATACTTCATTAGAGCAAGGCAGATGTGGTGAATGGTTCTTGTCAGGTCCACTAGCAGACTTCTCAAATTAATATCTAAAATATTACTGCTGAGATGCCTTGCAGAATGACATCATTTCTGGTCATCTGACTTCTAGTTCCCAGGCCAAAACCCCCATTGCTAGAAGCTAGCAGCATTTAGGATTTACTTGTAAAAATATACAACCAAGGACTTTTCCTCATATCTTTGGCAGATGCTAGAATTCATAAAACAATTGTATTCCTTCATGCTTTAGAAGTAGCAATTAGTTCACTCCAAGGACAAAACAGAAGGATTCCTAGCACAGTCTGTATTCCTAGCTGTATTGAAAACTTGAGAAGTAGCCCCTTTATTGCATTCTATAAAGTAATTTAATTTCAGATATTTTTCTAAAGTTAATCTCCTGTATCCCAGTTTCCACTGTTAAAATATATACATTTAAACAGTGAAAATTGTGCATGTACATTTCTGTTCTCTTCCACTATGGCACACTGTGGATACATTTTAAACACAGCACTTTTACAAATACCTTTTCAACACAAACATCTGTACAGAGCAGTTTGATATACACGTGACATACAGTTCTAATACATTTGTAACACAAGCATCTTGTATAAATCATTTCAATATTCACCAATGGCATATAATTATTTACAAAATTACAGCTAGTTGTGTTGGCAGTATCTCATTTCATCACACTTTTTACCCCCTTTGACACTCAGTTTTTTAAGTGACCCTTGAAAACATTGCTTGAGAGGAATTAGCCTGTCTGGGAATACATCACCCCATTCCCTGTCTTGAAAGCCCATTTGCACTGGCGTTGCTAACCCCACTGTGGTGCTGTACTGTCATTATCATATGCCTGCAGCCCTAGGCTCCACCTTAGTAACTTGGTATTTTGCTGGCTGGCTCACTGTAGCCATGTTAAGGGATTGTGGTCTGTAACTACAGTGAATTTCCTTCCATACAGATAAGGCTGAAGTTTCTGCAATACCCATACTACAGCTAGACATTCCTTTTCTACAGCTGCATAGCACTCCTCCCTGGATTGGAGCCTACTGCTGAGATATACCACTGGGTGCTCTTCTCCCTCTGAGGAAACTGGGCTGAGTACAGCCCCCGCCCCATGGTTCAAAGCATCCACCTACACAACAAATTATTTGCTGTAATCTGGACTGGCTAACACAGGGGGTCCTCCTAAAGCTCCTTTAAGCTTCTGGAATACCTGCTCATATGCTGGGGTCCAAACTACCTTATCTGGCCTGTTTTTTCTTGTCAGGACTGTGAGGGGAGCGGCTATGGTACTATAATTGGGGACAAACTTTCTGTAGTACCCTGCTGTCCCTAAGAATGCCATCACCTGCTTTTTTATTAACAGGGGCAGGTCATGCCTGAATGGCTTCCACTTTGGCAGGTTCTGGCCTGATCTTACCACTCCCCATTCTATGTCCCAGGTAGGAGCCCTCAGCCATACCCACCTGACACTTACTAGGCTTAATGGTCAATCCTGCCTTCTGTAGTCTGCCCAGCACTTCCCTGACATGCTGAAAGTGCTCCTACCAGGAATGGCTGTAGATGGCAATATTATCCAGGTAAGCAAGAGCAAAATCTCCTGCTCCTGCTAGGATATGATCTACAAGCCTCTGGAAGGTCACTGTGGCATTTTTCATCCTAAAGGGCATTTTTGTGAACTCATACAAGCCAAAAGGAGTCACAAAGGCTGACCTCTCTCTAGCATTGAGAGTTAAGGGTTCCTGCCAGTAGCCTTTTGTTAAATCAATAGTGGTAAGATACTTAACCCCACCCAGCTGCTCTAGGGCTTCATCTGTCCTAGGCATCTGACTCTGTTTGCCTATTTAGTTTCTTGTAGTCCACACAGAATGAACCTGGTGCTGCCATCCTTCTTTGGTACCAGCACCACTGGGGAGGTGCAGGGAATGCTGAACTCCTGGATTACCCCAGTTTCAACATTTGCTGTATCTCTTCCCTCAGAGTCTGTTTGATTCTCTCTGGTACCCTATAAGGGGCCTGCTTGATAGGCCTTTGGGGTCCTGTATCCACATGGTGCTGCACTAGGTCTGTGCACCCTGGTTTCCCAGTGAACCTGCCCCCAAACTCCTGTAGCACTGCTCATATTTCTTGAACCTGGGTAGGGCATAGCTGCTGGGACATTGCTACCCCTTCCACTGAGGTGTCAGTCCGAGCATCACTGTGGAGATCAGTCACCAAATCCCCCTCCGACTGCTCCTGCCATCCACTGCAAATACTCAGCACAAGGGCCTCTCTGTCATGGTAAAGCTTCATCATGTTAACATGGTACAGTTTGTGCTCCTGCCTAGCAGTTCTACCATGTAGTTAATATCACTGAACTTCCTTACATTTTGAAGGGTCCCTCCCTAGTTGCCTACAGCTTGTTGTGTCTGACAGAAATGAGAACCATAACCTGCTGCCACACAGCATACTCTCTAGCTCAAGCATTCCTGTCATACCAGACCTTTTTCTGTTGTTGGACGTCTGCCAGGTTCTCTTGGGCCAAGCCCTTGATTTCCCTGAGCCTTGTCCTGAGGTTTAAGACATATGACACAACAGACTCCTTGTGGGATTCACACTCACCCTCCCACTCATCACAAATCAAATCTAGGGGGTCCCCTCACCCTGTACCCATACAGTATGTCAAAGGGTGAAAAAACTGTGGATTCTTAGGGCACCTCTCTGTAAGCAAACAACAGATAGGGCAATTGTTTGTCCCACTCCCTCTTAAACTGGTCTACAAATGCCCATATCATGATCTTTAGTGAAGAATTTAACCTCTCCACCAGACTATTAGTCTGAGGATGGTAGGGGGTGGTCTTCAGGTGCTTCACCCCACAGTGCTTCCGCAGAAAAGCCAGCAGGTCTGACATGAAATTGGCACCTCTGTCAGTCAGTATTTCTTTTGGGAAACCTACCCTGTTGAAAATCTCTAACAAAGCATTTGTCACCTTTTCTGCCTCCATGGAGGACAGGGCCAACACCTCAGGGTATCTGGTAGCATAATCTACTACCACTAGGATATACTTCTTCCCTGTGGAATTTGGGGTACTCAGAGGCCCCACAATATCCATAGCTACCCTCTGAAATGGCTCCTCAATCACAGGCAAAGGCATTATAGGTTCATAGGTAGGTACTAGGCTATCGGCCCAAGGGCCTATGTAAGCCTAGCCAACAAGGTTCCCTGGCTTACGCCACCCAAGAAAGTTATTTTCCTGTACCACTGTCGAGCAGAGACACAGAAGTGATCCCTGGGGTGTGTTTCCTATTTCCCAGATTTTTCTTGAAGAGTGCTAATGAAGAACTTTGCTTGACATAGATGGGTAGCCTGTTCCAGAGTATGGGAAGTTTCTGGGACAGGAATCTATCCCTCCAGCATTTCCCATTTATTGTGGTGACAAGGTTTAGGTCCCTAGAGCGTGTAGCTCAGAGAGATTAGGATTTCTTTAGGTGTAGCATGCCCAACAGCTCTGGGTTTGACATAGCTTTATATGTTAGGTAGAGATCACCTCGGCGTAGGCGATATGCTATGGAGTAAAGCTGGAGTTTTTTGAGGCGGTCAGTGTAGGGCATTTGTTTGAGGGCAGTAATCCTCTTTGTGAGGTACTTCTGTGGCCTTTCCAGCTGCTGCAGATGTCTTGTGAGGTACATTCCAAAAGGGGCGTTCTACTCTATAATGGGTTTAATGAGTGTCAAGTAGAGGGAAACAATGACCTCTTTTTTCCTGGATGAGAGCCCTTTTATGATGAGGTGTGCCACGTAGAAAATTTCCTGACTACTGTGGTGATGTGACTGTCAAAGGAGAGACTACTGTCCACCTGGGTCCCAAGGTCTCATCACACATTCAGTGTTAAGTAGATTGCTGCCTATGTGGTAGTTTATGGATACAGAGTTTTTATCAAAGGAGATGACACTGCACTTTTTGGCACTGAGCTTGAGGCCATGGCTCTGACACCAGGCATCTGTCTCAGTGAGGCCCTTCTGTAGGATGTCCACATCATCTGGGGATTTGACTATGGCTCCTAATTTGCAGTCATCTGTGAACTTCGTTAGCCAGAGGCCTTCTGTGTTAGCCTGTACTTCAGAGAAGTAGATACCAAACAGAAGAGGTCCCAGGACGGAACCCTGTGGGTCTCCACTTGTCACTGCATTGAGGTCAGATTTGGAGTTTGCAACTTTTATAGTGTGGGCTCTGTCAGTGAGCCATTTGGCAACCCATCTTGTGACGTAGGGATTTACACCTAGTTTAGTGAGTTTAGCTATAATTCCAGAATGGGGGATGGTGTCGAAAGCCTTGGCGAGGTCAAGATAGGCTGTGTGAACCACCTTACCCTCATCTACAGCTTTGGTGACTGCCTCAAAGAAGTCAATTAGGTTCAGGAGACATGATCTGCCTTTCACAAACCCAAACTGGGTGGGATACAGAGTTTGGAGGTTACCAATGTCTTTGTTTATGAGTTCCATGATGATACGTTCCATGACCTTGCAGACCAGGTTCATCAGGCTAATAGGTCGATAGTTCCCAGGATCAGTGGTGGCTCCCCCTTGGTGGAGTGGGATAACTGTTGCTGTGCACCATTCAGTGGGCACAGAGCCTGATGCGAGGCTATTATTGAACATGGTGCTTAAGTGGGGAACCAGTTCGTTTTGAAGTTAGTGTAAAACGCAGCCTGGGATGTTATCTGGTTCCATAGATGCTGTGTTTTTGGCTTTAGAGAGTGCAGCTTTTACCTGCGTAGTTGTGATTACAGGGACTCTGCATTCTTCCTGTATAGATATGAGCCCTTAAGGGGGTGGGGGGCTAAAGTTAGCAGTGAACCTATCTGCCAGGATGTTGGCAATATCAGTTGGTTCGGTAATTTTCGTGCCTTTGTGTTGTAACTCAGAGCAGATCTGGGTGTTGCCATCGAGATTCTTGACATAGCTATAGAATGCTTTGTGGCTGTCCTTAGAAGTAGTGGTGATTTTGTTTTCATAGCTAGCTTTGGAGGATCTTATAAGGGATCTCAACTTCTTACTGAGGCTGACCAGGGAGCTCCTACACTCATGGGATTTTACACTCTTTTGCAACAGTTTCTTCCTTCTGTTGTACAGTTTGTTTATGGCAGGGGACCACCAGATTGGCTTCCTTTATTTGGAGGATAGCGTCTTGGTTCTGTTTGGGATAGCACGATCCATGCGCTCGTGTAAGCGCTTATAGAGTGCATTTGTGCAGGATTCAGCAGTTGTAACTGTATTGTCCATCTGCATGGGTGTCATGAAGTTCACCATTTCTGTCTTAAGAAGCATGAAGTTGGCTTTGTAGAAATTGTTTACTTTGGGTTCCTTAATGGGGGTGGGGGCGGGATGTGGATATCAATGGTGATTAACTTATGGTTAGATCGGACCAACGAGGAGTTGACTTCAGATGTGGAACACCGGTCACTCATGTTGGTAATGACTAGGTCTAAGATATTGTTGCCCCTGGTGGGGATGTGGATAAGTTGATCCAGGGCATTGGAGTTTATGAATTCCAGAAAGCGTTGAGCTAAGGAGTTGGTACACGAGTATTTTTCCCATTAATGGTGGGGTAGTTGAAGTCTCCCATTATTAGGGTGTTTGGTTGAACCCTAATATTTTCCAGTACATCAAGAAAATGGGGCATGGTGGGGGATCTGTAGCAAGCTACAATTTGGATTGCAGTTTTGCCCAGAGTTAGTTGCACTTGGATAACCTCAGATGCATTATGCTGAGCAACTAGCCTGGAGGTGTGGGTATCCTTAATGAATATGGACACACCTGCGCCTTTGGTGTTTCGGTCCAGGTTACATGGCTGAAAAGTGTGGTATGAGTTATAGCCTGGTAGTGCAGGGGTGCTCTCTGGAGCCTTGAACCAGGTCTCAGTCACTGCACAGATATCGATATTCTCCATTTTAAGAAGTACCTGGAGTGAGTGCATTTTGAGATTTAGACTTCTAGCATTGAGTAGCATTACCCTCAGTTTTTGCTTGCCTGTTCCTGTTACGGTGGTGAATTTGTTATTTGAACCTTGCCTAAAATGGCACTATAGGGGCAACAAGAGCCTTAGCCAGTATCCAGAATCCCAGGGGCAACAGGTGCAGGCCATCTGTGGCAAAGCATCGTGGTCTGTCAACCATGTCATCCCAAGCAGACAGATACTGGATCCCCTTAGAATGACACCAGAAGCTTAGCCAATTGTTGAAGTCAATCATTTTGTCCTTGTACTGCGGTATCATTCTGGGCAATGGCAGAATGCTACTCAGGGCTAGGATCATACCTGCCTGGGCTACAAGATCAGAGAGCTCTTCCATGTCTCTTTTCATGTAGTCCAGGGAGGTACGTCTCAGGTCATTCACACCAACATGGACAATGACAGAGTCATATTAGTACTTGTTGTGGAGTGACCTGAGTGCATGGGTTATGTGGCGGATCCTTGCACCCAACAGGCAGCCGACAGTAGCCTTCTCCTTGTTTAGCCTGGTGAGTGGGACATCAGTGTGCCTAGCTATAGAGTCACCTATGACTAGTGTGTTGGGTACGCTGTTTTGCCTTATTGGCTGTGGTTGAGTGGCACACTGAGTCTGTGGGCTATGTGTCATTTGGGTTGTGTTGGAGGGTGGAGGTTGCTTGGGTTTCTGCTTTGGAGGTCTCTGTTGCTTAGACAAATTATTATTGAGAGCCTCTGCGAATGTTTTTGTTTTCACCTTGTCTCCTGCCTTGCCTATTTTTTGGCAGTGCTCACAGGTCCTGCAGTACCCTGTTACATCCCTGGAAATCCCAGAACAATAAAAGTTCTGCATAATACATCTCTTGGTATGCTTTATGCCCATATGACATGCAAAGGGAATATCATGGGCTGTGTCTAGAAGTGCCAGATGGTAAGCTGTGGGCAGTAGCAACTGCTGTATTCTTTCACCCTGTAGCCCTCCCTCAGGGGTCCACTGTCTATACATTAACCCTTTGCCCCAGTATACATATTCCCCCTTTCCTTGAGAATCAGGTGCTTCACAAGCTACCTCCCTCAGACCTTGTAATGTAGCATCTGAGAGCTGACCCTGCCTCAAATCTCTCTTTGTAACCCTTTCCAGCTCCCCTTCTACAGGAAGTCTGGTATCCTCTGACAGTGGTGCCTCACCGTCAGCCTGGGTACTACTACTCACTTCTGCTCTTTTAGTCACTCTGTCTAAGGGAGCATCAGTACCCACAAGCAGCTGTGGCACACCTTCAGTCTCATTGCTACAGGGTAGCTCCCTCTCTGAAGTAACAGCCTCACCAGTCCTGGTTTCAAATGTGCGGTCTGTCTGGGTCCCTCCAGGCTACCAGACCCAGATGCTTGTCTCCAAGCCTGACTGCATGTAACTGCATTCACACAAGGTACTGCATTATTAAAATCAATCTCTATCAGGACATCTGCATTGATATCCTCAAACACACTTACTTACTTGTTTGCTTCCTTTTCCACCCTCCCAGTCAAGGTGAACCATAGTCAAAGGTATTAGGAATGGGGTTCCTCCTAAACAGGGGTGGCTTGTGGCATCGGACTGCCGGACTGCAGCCCCTTCAACAAAAAAAAGAAAAAAGTACCTTTTTGTGTAGTGAGTGTATTTTTTTTTGTTTACTGTGTCTGAAGCAAGCCGCGACTCATCTTTCAAGTTCCTTCCTGCCTCGGCAAGTATGCGCATGCACACTTTAACCGCCTCGGGTTGCGGCGGTTTTAAATAAAGACTTTTTTTTGTTTTTGTTGCAGCCCGGTGAGGACCTTAAGGCATCAGTGTGATGCCCAGCAGTCTATGCAGTTCCAAACCGCATAGAATTGGAAGGGGTTCAGACAGCGACGTCCGCAGGCACGTACATGACATGCTTGGGCTAAATGCTGCTGATTGGTTGTCGCTGTCTTCCCGGGCTTTATGTGTTGGGAAAAGAGCGAGAATCAAACAGTTTCAGTTGTGGACTGATTCGTGACTGAGTCAATCGAGGGAAGGATTTACCTAGCTAGTATTTAGCATTTATTTGCTATTGGATTTCTATTTTTTTTTTTTTTTTTGGGCGGCCTATATTTTGTCAGCTGTACTGAAGGTGAAGAAGAATTACTGAAGATAAGAAAGAAGTAGTACAACAAGTTAGAAGAAGAAGAACAGAGTAGAGTACAGAGAGTTTTCTTCTTGGTGGTATGTATATTATTTTTTATTGTCCCAGCCAACTGCATATTTTTTAATTGTCATTGTTTATGTTATTATGTTTATTGGTAGCCCTTTTAGCTGGACATGCTTGATTTCTTTAGTGTACTATATTGTTTAATCAGGTGGTTACTTAACATGGATGGTCTAGCAGTTGTTGCAGAGATTAAGGTTGCGAGCTGTAGTTTCTGTGGTAGTGGGTTTCATTCTTTCAGCCTATTGTGTGGCTTTGAGCGGGTCACTTAACAAGGCATTGTTTCCATGTTGCCCCTGAAAAGGGAATGTGTGTCCAGTAGGCCTACCTGGTTAGCAAAGGTGTGTTATTATTATTATATTCTTAAATCTTGAAGATAGGAGAACTTATGACATTGTTAACTACAGGAAGGAATGTTTCAGATTACTTTATTCAATTAGGAATTTGGGAATATATTACCAATATTAAGAAAATGAATGTGCTTAGTTCTGTAGCTTTACATTTTCAAATATATTCCTAAAACTATAAAGGAAGAAAAAGAGTCTAATATTACTTTGAAAAAGCAAGAGCCATTATATGTTTAATACATTATTAAAAATTCAGTGCATTATTTTTCAATGGACTGAACATGGAACCAGACCTGAAGTATTGGACAGTCAAAATCTGAGGACTATAACTGAACTTGAATTGTATAGGTTGTTTTTAAACTAGTTTCTTTGTATTATAAATTATTGTAATTGTTTTAGATGTAAACATGGTGTATTTTATGATCAGTTTGTCCCTAGAAGGCTGTTAGCTGAAGCTGAAGTGCTGGGAGGTTTTTGTTCAGGAAGAAAAACTGGTATGAAATAAAATGTTTTCTTCTATTTTTGGTGTGTGTGTGTGTGTGTGTGTGTGTGTGTGTGTGTGTGTGTGTGTGTGTGTGTGTGTGTGTGTGTGTGTAAAATGCCCCAGTGGCTAGAGCAAACTCATGATGGTGTGGTAGGGAATACCTCAGGCTCGAACCCTGTATGCAGGTGTTAAGGGCCTGAATTCCCTACCCACCACCATTTGTAAAAAATGTGCAGATTGTTGCCTCATATTTGATCGTTTCTATTCCTCATAACTTGTGTGGTTTCTAAATACTTAAATGCTTGATATTTGATGGTGCAGTGGTAGCACTGTTACCTCACAGCTGCAGGTTCTTAGGTTTGATTCTTGGCTGGGGTGCCTTCTGTGTGGGGTCTGCATCTTCTCCCTGTGTTTGTGTGGGTTTGCTTTTGTGTCCTCCCATGTTACAAAGACATATCTGCATTATTTCTTCCTGGGCTTCTGCTGACAATTTTTTTTGTTCTAAGTCAGACTGTCCTGGTTAACAAATGTTAAATAAAACTGACAGGCATTTGAATTTCAGACTTCAGGTTTCTGAATGTTTAATTCCTTGCATATTTGATGGTTCAATAGTAACATTGTTGCCTCACAGCTATACGTTTTCTGGTGCCTTCTGTGTGGAGTCTGCATCTCCTCCCTGTGTTTGTGTGGATTTGCTCTGGTGTCCTGACATTTTACAAAGACGTGTCTGCAGTATTTCTCCCTGGGCATCTGCTGAAAATTGTTTTTGTTCCGTCAGAAATAAAACTGATAGGCATTTGAATTTCAGACTTATTCTTCAGAAAATACATAGTAACACAACCTATTTTCTAAGTTTATAAGATGAATATTTGAAATTTGTCCCTATTTTTGGGACTGTATTCCCCCATTATTGGCTTTGTCCAGATTTTTTGTGCTAAGGTTGACAGCTATGGCAAGAACTGAATTCACTGAATATGTTTGAGGGCTGTATTCCCTCATTACTGGGTTTGTTCTGGTGTTTTGTACTAAGAGGTTGATAGCTATGGTGAGAACTGAATTCACTAAATGATAGCCATTTAAGTTTCAGTCTTCCTCTCTTCCACAAAGCAGCTGATTTGGTGCAGTAGTATGTTGCTCTGACTGTTTTGTACAGGGACCTTGGCAGTAAAATGTATGGTGGTAACACAGCATTTTATTCTAGCAACTTTCCAAGATTATACAAGCAATGTTTAATGTGTCCCTGGTTTTTGGGATTTTGCCCCCCCCCCCATAAATTTTGGCTTTTTCCAGAGTTCTTGTGCTGCGAAGTTGAGATGCAGTTTAGTATTGAGTAGATTTTACAAGGAGCTGAGAGCTGCAGAGGAAGAGAAGTTTAGTGCTGCTTATGCAAAGTCTGCTTGCATTGTTAGTAGCACAACAGGTTGTGTACTTGCTTTTGATGCAGAAGGCTGTGGGTTCTACTCCCACAAGGGGTGGATGCTGCCATATGAAGAATGTCTTCCTTGGCGAAGATACTACCTATGAGCCTGTTATCAGTTTGCCATCCAATTGAAATATTACTAGCTTATCATTTTTTAATGTAATATAGGCAATTTATTCCTCAGGGGCAACAGACACTTTATTTTTCGATGAAACCATGAAATATAAAGGTGTTTGCTAACAGCAACCTTTTCATTAGTTACAGATTTCTTTAATGTGGAATGAATTAGATGACTTTTACTTCACAGATTGTGCATATACTGATTATGGTGGACTGTAGAAGTTTGAGTAGACTTTTATGATGGAAATGTTCTGAACTGGGCAGTTTTGTCATTATTGGTGCATGCATTTTGTTTCATTGTTTAAAAAATTTAAAATGCCCTCTAACAACTGTATTGTATTGTACAAGGAATATAATTTAGTACAATCAGGAAGGTGTATCAAAGAGCACATGTATGTTTCATATGCAAGGGGCCTATGATTTGAAAACAGCCCAGAATTAATCTTTATCTGCCACTGGCAAAATGTATTTTCTTTGAATATGGGTTTCAATGCTGTTTCAATGAATATTAGTTTCAAGGGCAGAGACGTTTTAATGCTAAGTCTGTTTTCATTGTGAGACTGCATTGCTTTGTTTAGCAGATGTCTTAGTGTTTGTGCTGTAAAATGCAAAATAAAACTTTCAAATGAAGTCCAAATCATCATATAAGTAAAGCAGTATGCACATTAGTGTTTATGGTAAATGGAGTGAAATAGCCAAGTAATGGATCATTGGAATGGCTGCAGGGGGGAGGCTCCATTCAACCATGTTGTGAGGGGGAAGGGCGGCAAACTCACAGCCCCAGCTGAACTATACCTCCCAACTGTCCAGATTTTCAAAGAATGAATAGATTTTTGCTTCTTATTTTTGGTTTGTTCCTCCTATATCATTTAGTAATTAAGTCACTAAATAATGGCACACTGAGTTTCAGACTTTATAACCTTCAGAAAAATGCATGCTAAAGTAAGACCTGGTATTCTATCAACTGTCTCAGTTTATACAAGAGCAATTTTTAGTACTGTTTATATGTTCCCCCAAAATATTTGGCCTTGTCCAGATTTATTGCATTAACAGGTTGAGAGGTACATGCAAATAACTTGCTTTATAGAATTAGGGATAGCCAAACCTCTCAACTGTCCCTGATTTTGGCTCAAAATGTTGCTCTTCCCTCTAATAATCCCTCCGCAAAATAGCAATTTTGGAAGAAAACATGGAGGGTTTACAATTAAGAAATAACTGTAATAATCAGAGTTATAGATTACTTGTATTTCAGAAATGCATGTAGATTCTTTTATTTTGACAGCTGCTCAAGTTAGCAGTACTAATATTAAAGTGTCCCTTCTTTGACAGGTTCCCAGCTGTATCGTGTGGCTATTTTATATTTTTGCATCACATTTTTGGTCCGTTTTTCATAAAATTGTGGGTTTTTTTGGCAAATTACTGACAAATCATTAAAGACTGAAGTTAGAAAATAATGGCAGACATTTCAGTTTCAGATTTCATACCCTTCAGAAAATTCATACTCATGCAAGACCTATTCTATTATCTTTCTAAGTTTATAAGAGCAATATTTAAAATATTTTTGGGCCTTTGTCCCACTTTTATGTATGGCTTTGTCCAGATTTCTTGCTCTGAGGTTGAGAGGTATGACAAATGTGTCAGGGCCATCACAGTCAGCCAGAGACATTTCAAATTGTGACATATTTGTTGCACCTCACTCCCCCATGTAGTGACTCTGGATGTGTCCAAGCAAGGCAAGGAGTAGTTATGCAGTGTAAATGTGCAGAGTATCCCCCATCCAAGGTAGACACAAGTACTACAGTGGCTTTTCATCTGTCCTTGATTGTGCAGAATGGTCTGGTTTGTCATAGTTTTGTACTGTTGATTTATGCTTATTACTCAAAGTGCCTGTTGCTCTGTGCTTAAGAAGCAGTGCTTTAATAACCATCAGGTAAGCTTGTCTGAGATCATAAGATGCAGGTAAGCTTTAATAAGCATACTGTTAAAGAATTGCCAACACTGAAAACCTTTCTGTTGTTGCAATGCAGAGAATACTTAACTAGATAATGTATAAGCCTTGGGTATTGAAATGCATATGACAGTATTTGTAATAAAGGACAGGATTACATTATATTAAGAAGCTCATTACACTTGTTGGAGACTTCCAGTCATCTCTGCAGGATTTACCCGTAAACTAAACAGAATGCCAATCATGTGTGGTCCTTAACTTGTACAGTAATCCTTTAAGCAATGTATCTTGAGCTTGTTTCTTGTTTGCTTTTCATTTTTTACTTTGATCATGTTTTCCCCATGAAACAAGTAGATAGTTGTCAGGCAGCAGGTCTTTTTGGATAAGAAGCATTTTTACAAGTGGGGGCATCACGTGTTACTTGATACTTTAATAAAGCTGAATATAAATTATAATTAGAACTGCAGTGCAAGGAGAAGTGGTTTAAGTTGAGTGCTGCTTGTTTTTCTTATACTTATTTTGACTGGCATTCCAGTAATGTATTTAAAAAGTAATTTATTTTTTCATGCCTCACAACTTTTTTGTTTCCATCTAGATATTAAGTAAGTTGTCATGCAGCCAACGCACTGAAATATTTTTATTCGTCTACACTTAATTTTGTCTTGATTGGACTCTCATAATGATGGTTTGGCACCCAGGGCAGCGTATTTAATTAAAGTTATTTGTGGTTTTGAGCATAGCTCCTCCCATTTCTAGTTGGCTGCACCCCTTCCCATTGACCCCACCCATTCAGCTGTCTCCTGCAGCCCCCCTGTGATTTGAAGTCACCAGCCACCACTGCTCCTAAAGCTCTTTCAGTGCCCTTTTTGGCATAGAATACGTATGTATTCTAGGTTTCTGGATGACATCTTTATTTTGTGGGATGGACCCAGTGTTCAAATAGAACAAGTCATACAATATCTGAATAATACCACAGAATTTTTAAAATTTACATATAACTCTGATGGTTCAGGTATTAATTATTTAGATACTTATATTTTTCATGATAATAATGGGTTTACATCAAAGATGTTTCGCAAAGATATATTCTGTAATTCTTATTTACATTTCCAAAGTAACCACCCGATTACTCAGAAAAGAAGCATTGTGAAGGGGCAAGCAATTAGAGTAGCACGTATGACATCACATCATGATGATGTGAAAAATTAATTGAACAAAATGTGTTGTATGTTCCAGGAGAGGGGATACCCCAAAGTGTTTATTGAGGAAATAATAGATGAAGTGTATAAAAATGGGGTACTCTTTAGAAACCATTGTTGGGGTTGGGTTTGTTTACAGTAGGTAATGATAGATCGGTACATACTAACAAGGCCCCTTATGAAAAAGCTTGTATATTACAATATAATCATTTAACTAACAAAATCAAGAGAGCTTTGATCTCTAATTGGAATATTATGGGGTGAATCAGGACATTTTGGACAAGGTGGGCAAACCTAGATTTGTTTACAGTACATGAGCAAATTTTAAGAAGCTTTTAGAATGTAAAATAGAATTTTCATGTACAATAGATGCCTGTACTTAACCATATGGAGCATGCAATCAATGTCCATTTATTTTTAAGGAGAATATATTTATTTTAAATAACAGAATGTGCAGTAGAGTTCAATTTAATTAAGGTTATTGAAGGACGAATAGGGTAGTCTACTTAGGTATCTATGCTACATGTTTTCATTTTTATGTGGGTAAGACTGAGTGGCCCTAAGATGTAGAATATATGAGCATGTAAATGATATAAGGAATGGGAAACAAAATAGTACATTGTACAAACACTCCCAGATTTGTTTGGAATTTGAAAAGTTTCTGTTTGGGATCTTGGAAATTATTAAACTTGATGCTGGGGAGGAGACTGGAAAAATACCTTAAAGAAAAAAGAAACAGAATGGCAGCTTAGGTTAGCTACAATGTTCCTTCCAGGTTTAAATGATGCAGTTTCTATTGTACCTGTTTTACATTAAAAAGCAAGCAAAATATAAAAATGACATATAGTATATATGGTAGAGTTTTTTTTTTCAGATACATATGTATATATTGTAATATTTTAATATGTTTAAGTTGTATTTATCCTATTCAGGCTTTTTTAAAAAAATTAATGGTCTGTTATGGAGTTAATTAATGATCACAGATGATTGGTGGTGATGTAATAGAGGGAGAGTATTTAAATTGCTTATTTTTACTAGTATTGTTATTCTGATGAAGTCTCTTTTTATTGAGATGAAAGCGCTCAATAACTGTGTTGTATTAAAAAGTGGATTACAGCAGCTGTGATTGTGGTTCCTTGGACTTTTTTATTTTATTATTAGTTTATGGCTAGAAGTGCCAGACAGTAAGCTGTGGGCATTAGCAACTGCTGTATTCTTTCACCCTGTAGCCCTCCCTCAGGGGTCCACTCTCTATACAGTAGCCTTTTGTCCCAGTATACATATGCCCCCTTAACTTGAGAATCAGGTGCCTCAAGAGCTACCTCCCTCAGGCCTTGTAATGTAGGGTCTGACAGCTGACCCTGCCTCAACTCTCTCTTTGTAACCCATCCCAGCTCGCCTTCCACAGGACGTTTGGTATCCTCTGACAGCGGTGCCTTTGCAATGATAGCCTCAAACACACTTACTTGCTTGCTTCCTTTAACACCCTCTGAGTCAAGTTGAACTCTAGTCAAAGGTATTAGGAATGGGGTCCCTCCTACAGCTCTGACTGGAGTAGAATGCCCACGTAAGTAGTGCTCCTCTTTAACCACTGCAGGCTTGGTTAGATCAGAGGCTGTGTGTCTCTTAGCAGTGGCCTGTTTCCCATCTAAGATAGGATATAACCTCTTGTGGTAGTTTGGTACCCTTGTTGTCTCCAGACAACTTACTGCTGGCATGCTGTCATTTCCACTTGCTGGCTCCCTTACCTTTTGTTCCCCACCTTGCCTCTGTGGACATCTATATCATACATGGCCCCACTGGTTACATTTAAAGCATTTAACCCTTGATTCTGGCTATGTACCTGAACTAGTGGCTTCCCCTGTTATTGGTGGACTCTGTTGGGGTGGTTTAGGCTGCTCATTATGGGTTCCCTTATACCTGTATGCAGTATGGGGTATCCCTTTCCTGTGCAGTGATGCCCTGCTTGCTAGGTATAGGTCTTTTTTCCCCAAATCATCTGTGGTATTGCATTCCCTATTTGCCAACCAGATTCTCATGGCCTCAGGCAAAGTGCTAAAGGCTTGTTCCCTCACCAAAATGTCTGCCAGCCCTTCAAAAGGGGTGACCTGACATCCACTCACTCACCTATGAAAATAAGTGCTTAACTCAGCAATATATTCACGCACACTTTCATGTGCCTTGCATCTATGCTCACATAACTTTTTTCTATAAGCTTCAGGTATTAGCTTAAAACACTCTAATAAACTATTTTTATCTGTATTACAATTTAAGCAATCAGTATCAGACAATTTAGAAATAGCAGTTACAGCTTTACCATGGAGTAAGGGGGTCAGGAAGCATACCCAGAACCCTTGGTCAACATTATACTGTTTACAAACCCTTTCAAACATATCTAGAATAAAACTATCAGAATTATCACTCTCTGTAAATTGTGAAAAATTACTGACCTTTATTGCGTCTGGGGTTCAGTTACTCCCTTCCCCATTATCTCCATGACCCTGGTGAAGAGTGAATATTTCCTTTTAATGTTGCCTCTGCCTCTCATTTTCTTCAGCCTCCAAATGTCTCAGTCTCTCATTTTCTTCAGCATCCAGATGTCTCAGTCTTTCAGCTGATTCTAAGGCCATCTGTTTCTCATTTTCTTTAGCCTCCAAATGCTGCAGTCTCTCTGCTGATTCTAGTTCCAACTGTTTGGCCTCCAGCTTAAGTCTCTTTAACTTCAGATGGATTTTTAAGTCCTCAGAGGTAAAGTTGAACTGTCCATTTTCTGAGAGTTGTACATCTGCAAGGCCAGTCTGGTTGTCCTCCTGGTTGCTGATCTGTGATGCAGCTGTGACTAAGGCTGCAATAATTTCTGCTTTATTCAGGTTAGCATGCACCTGTCCTTTGACTTGGCATATCTCAGCCAACTCTCTCCTTGTCACTTTGCCATAAGCCTCTGCTGACTGACTAAGCTAACAAAAAAATAAATAAAACTTTTGTGATATGAAACTCTGAATGTCTGTCTTGTGGCTGCTTGAGAGTACAAACACCTTCTTTAGTGACCACTGTTTACAGGCTACAGGAGTTCATAATCCACATCACTGAATCCCAATATGTGATGTGTTGGTGTGATGAAAGGAGATGCTGCCAGCACATGTCAGCACAAATAAGAATCACTCAGGCATGCAAGAGATACCTCTGGTAGTGGATTCAGTCAGATCAGGTTCTACAAGGCCAACCTTTCATTCTCCCTCAATCCAATGCCATACTGACCATGGATACTTCCCAGATTGGGTGGGGGGCACTCCCTGGAGAAAACAGTCCAAGGCACTTGGTCCCCCAAAGTGGCCTATTTGCATATCAGTGTCCTAGAGATGAGAGCATCACTCTTAGCATTGCAGACCTTCCAAGACACTCTCCCTTTAGGGACAACTGCAATTTAAACAGACAGTATGTTAGTAGTTGAGTACATCAACAAACAAGGAAGAACCAGATCTTACCCCTTGTGTCAAGAAGCACTCAGAGTGTGGCCTCTGCTATTGAGACCCCTGTATAAAGATCCTACTCCACCATTGGATTTGAATGTGGTACTCCAGGCCTTAATTCGTTCCCCCTTTGAACCAGCAGCTAAATGCAATCTTAAGTTCCTGACCTGGAAGACTATCTTTTTAGTGGCCATTACCTTTGCTAGAAGAATTTCAGAACTTCAAGCATTGTCATCTAAACATCCTTACTTGATCTTTCATAAGGATAGAGTCACATTACGTACCACTGTGTCTTTCCATCCCATGGTGGTGTCAGAATCCAGTATCAATCAGCCCATTAATTTGCCAGTATTCTTTCCTAAATTTGCAAACAAAGATGAATATAGGTTGCATTTATTGAATGTTCACAGACAATTATGTCTTTACTTACATAGGAAAAAAGAAATCAGGAAGACAGATCAATTATTTGTCTCCTTTGCAGATTTGAAATGTGGTAGACCAGTTATAAAAGTAACTCTAGCCAGATGGCTGATGGATTTCATTTCTTTTATGTATAACAAGTTGGGAATAACCTTAACAAAGCCTTTAACAGCCAATTCAGCTAGATCCATGGCAATTTCTTCAGTGTTTCTAGCTAGGGCATATATAAATGACATATGTGCAGCTGCAACCTGGGCCAACCTTCATGCATTCATCACTCATTACAAAGTGGATCTGGTCTCGAGGGGTAGAGCAGCCTTTGGCTCAACTGTGCTCAGGAATATCCTTCCTTAGAGTCTACCCAGGATTTTAGGTAGCTGGGGGCTCTGTTCCAGCAGTTGAGGATAGAATGAAAATTGACAACATCAAATAAAGAAGTTATATACTCACCATAACGTTCCATCTGTGTTGTCCATTTTCATTCTTCCTCAACTTCCTGCCCACCGACCCCCCAACCCTTATTACAACAGACTTCTGGAAGAATGAGCTATTGTAAGGACACTACTGTCCTTAATACTGAGCTCCAGATATAGTTCCTTCTGTTGAATTTATATATATATATACATATATATATATATATATATGTGTGTGTGTGTGTGTGTGTGTGTGTGTGTGTGTGTGTGTGTGTCTGTGTGTGTGTGTGTGTGTGTGTGTGTGTGTGTGTGTGTGTGTGTGTGTGTGTGTGTGTGTGTATGTATGATGTATATATAAATATATATATATATATATATATATATATATATATATATATATATATATATGTGTGTGTGTGTGTGTGTGTGTGTGTACATTAGCAGGTATTACATTAGATAAATCAGCAAACAAGATCTGAGGTATGTTAGGGGTTGCTGCATGAAGGGTAACAGAGCTTTTTGGTTACCACGAAGGATCTGAACCCAACAGTTGTGGAAGAATGAAAATGGACAACACAGACGGAACATTATGGTGAGTACATAACTTCTTTTTTATGGATGTGGATAGTAAGGTAAAAGCAGTGAAAATATTTTTAGTGTCTTTAATTTTATATATGGGTCAGGCATACTTTTCTTAAATAGAGGAGAAGATGTGGATAATAATAAACAGCTGAAGGAGTCTATCTGAGAGGGGAAGAGGGCAACAATTAAGTGGGTTAAGCTGACCTTTCACTAGAGCAAGGTGGTTTAGAATTACCTGACTTTTAGGGATATTTTAGTGCTACAGAGTTAGGACTCATCTATATATATGGATTCACTATACAATCTCGAAGTACTGACATGTCGAATTTCAGTATTTCAAGACTGAATAGTAGAAAACCCACATACCTAAAAACCCCAAATCACAAATAGCACAATTGTGACCATTCACACACACACACACACACACACACACACACACACACACACACACACACACACACACAAACCAGCACATAAGCACACACACATACACCTACCTAACTACACTAAAACAAACATAACAACACACACAAACACACCTAACCTACCTATAAGCAGGGGGGCAAGTCCCCCTGCACCCCCACCCCCCCTACTTATATATTCTATCTCTGAGGTTCACTAAACACACAAATACACAAAAAACACCACCACACACACTCACACACACTAAAATCCCTATCCAATACCCTCACACACACACCACTTACGTGAAACCCCAGATAAATCCACAAACCGCACCACATGTCACGAATGCGACACCACGATAGCAGATTCGACATTTGCTGATTCGACACTTCCACATTCGGCATAGTGCCGTTATTCATAACTGCACTTTCCACTATTCAGTCCTGACATACTGAAGTTCGACATTTCAGTATGTCAAGATTGTCTAGTGAATATATATATATATATATATATATATATATATATATATATATATATATATTATACATATATATATATATATATATATATATATATATATATATATATATATAAAAACACAAGCAGAAGGTTAAAATTCAAAACGGAAAGGGATGATGATGAAGCAGGTAGAAAGTTCAAGAAATAAAGAGAGGGTAGGATTTTTGATGCAGATCCTTAAGGAGAATAATGACACAGAATATTATATACATAAAGTATCAGAAAGTATTCTAAGAATTAAGCCAACTTGAGAATGGAGAAAAGAGATTTTTGCAATTAGGGATGACTGCAAGTAGGGATACAGAAAATCAGCAAGATTAGGCTGGAATTTACTGGAGAAAACTGTCAAAGGAGCCAAAATATTGAGAGTAAATAAATAGCGAGCATAAGGTAATAGAATAGGATGAGGCCAGGAGGACGTTTGGACTGCAGGCTACAGGCTGCCTTCCCTACAATAGATTGATATCAGAGTATAGGCAAACAGAAGGAGATAGGGGAATCTTAAGTGAAAGACCTGCTCTGATGGGGGGGAGTGGTAGTCAACTCTAGAACAGAAGCTGCTGTTAATAAGAGATCATTAGTAGGGTATATAAAATATTGACTAGAAGACTAATTTACAAGATAACAGTGGGAGGATATATGTATGCCTCCCAAGTATGCAAAGAAATCCTGAAGTTTAAGGATCTTTGCTTGGAACTTGGCTTGAAAGTGTTTATATAGGGATTGTTATACCCCTGCAGACTTCAAATATTTTTCCTTTGTTAGATAGCAAATGTTGGAGGTGTGATGGGGAAGAAAGAGATAACTGAGAATGTTTTTTTTTTGGGAGTATAATGAGTTGGCAGATTTTAGAAATTCCCTTCAGACTACTCTGTCAGAAATATTGAGAGATCAAATGGCTGTAAGGATATGATTTTTTTTTTTAATTGGGACACATGATGTGAATTACATAGACATAAGTTTAATTATGTTGGCTGCCAAAGAAGCAGTTATTAGAACATGGAAATCAAAGTCCACACTCAATGAATTAGAAGTATTAAATATTATAAGAGAGAGAGAGAGAGGAAGCAATAGAAGAGGGATCTTTAGAAAAAGAAAGGAACAAGTTACATAGAAATAAATGGAAATTGTGGAAACGATACATGCAGAATAATGTTTAAAAGGAGGAGGAGTGAGGTTTAAGGGAAGGCAGAAATTTGACAATTTGTGTAATGGTGGACTGATGATAATTACAAAGAAAATCTGTGATGTGTAATGTATGTAAAAGAAAAAATGTTAATATGTTTTTTTTCTTTTCTGTTATATGTTTGCTTATATCTTAAGTGATAATTAAATAAAGGTGTTAAAAAACTGTGGTGCACAGTATCCTCAAGATAGGCAAATATGGAAGTAGTGAATTGTAGAATAGTATGTGTGTGTGTTGTACCTTTAAGAAGCATTTCAAGGACAGCACATGCATATAAATAGCAAGCACATGCTACCTTCAGTACCATTGTAAGAGTACACCCAAAGAGTGAGCATGTATGAGTGTGTTAGCTAGTTTGTTTATAAGTTTATCTAAGTTAAAGTTATTAAGCCTCAATCCTGATTTGTTTGTACATAATTAAGCTGCTTGAACAGAACCTACAAATGTTCATCTGTTTTATCCTGACCAGACGAGGAACATGGTGTCAGAACCGAGATTCCAGAGACTGCTTTTCAGAGCTACAAGGTGCAGGGTTAACAGTGAAGGTAAACTAAGTGAACCGAGTACAGAAAAGGGCCAGAAACGAACCAAAGGTAATGAAAACTTGCATAAACTATTTATTTATTAAAAAAAGATAAAACAGAGCATTACAAGGGCACAAAACACATTATTAAGCAAGCAAGAGGCACAAAAAATTATTAACAAAATGTTTAAAATTAAGATATTTGATAAAACAATTATCAGAAAAGTACATAATGGGTTTAGAATTACCTCGGAATTACAAAACAAGCATGTTTAAAATAAAATAAGCATAATAAAAGTATAACATAATATAAGTATATTGTTGGAGCTTTTCTCCCCGGGCCTCCGCTGAAAAAGGACATGTATCCAGTCGGACCATCCCGGTTAACAAATGTAAAAATAAAAAAAAAAAAATAAAATAAAAATAATGGCATGAAAAAAGATTAAACGAGCAAAATGAATATAATAAAGGCAAAGAGGGCACATTAAGCATAAATAAAGCAAGGTAACTGCATTTCTTTTTGGCAAAATACTGTGTTTTTGCATAAACTACTTTTCTGAATTGATTGAAGCTATTCAGGGCATAACTAGAGTAATTTGAAGTTTTTCATATTGTGTAAAACTGCTTCCATTGTGTGCTTATTACATGTGCATTTATTCCAAAGAGTTTATTTGTGTGCAAAGTGCAACTATTTAGTAAAGTGCAGTCAAAATACAGCCATTTCAAAAAGTTTCTTCTGCTGGGTGTGTCTATTTGCAGAGTGCCACCATAGTGTTCCTTGCACTGTAAAGAATTATTTAGCAAAGTACAGCCATTTTGGGAAAGTTTCAGTGTGCTGTCTACTGTTTATTTCCAAAGTGCAGTTACTTCAAAATATTTTTTTATTCTGAGCTTTTTCTACCCAGTTTATTCACACAGTGCAGTTATTTTGAAATGTGTCTTATACTGATAAGAGGTGATTTCATACAGTACAGTACAGTAATTTAAAGAGTATTCTTGTGCCCGGGAAACTTATTTTGCAAAATTCAGTTATTTAGAAAATTGTTGTACTATTGGGCATAGTTACAAGCACTGGCATAAATTTCTGGCATATGTATTTGTGTGTGTGTTTGTGGATACTTGCAAAAGCCTTCACTGGTATGTGTTAATATGGCAGAGGCATTTCACAGACCAGATCCACTTGTATTTGATCAGAATATTGCAGAGAATTGGAGAATATATGAGCAAGTATGATATTTTTATACAAGCAGCTTATTCTGACAAAGATGCATGTACCAAGGCATTCATTTTGGTAAACCTAGCTGGGTCAGAGGCCATTGAAAGGGTGCATTAATTTGTGTATGCATCAGCAGTATATGAAGGAGAAGGGGAAAACCATCATATTGTTGTACAGGCTGAATCAAGGGAAGACCCCGAGTGTTTGAAATGCAAATTCAAGGAAATGTGCAACTCGCAGACAAATATTACATTAGAGAGGCATTTGTTTTACACAAGATATTAAAAGCAAGGAGAAATGTTTGCAGCTTATATTACTGACCTGAGAAACAGAGCTAAAATGTGCAGGTTTGGTGATGAGTTAATAAAGGATAGGATTGTGTGTGGTATTAATAGTGCTGCAGTGAGAAAGATCTTGCTTCACGACAGTGATTTAACACTGAGCAAAGCTACTCAGATTTGTCAAATCCATGAAGTTACAGAAAGGCACACAAGTATGCTTGCAAGTGATAAGAGCATGGTTTCAGCAGGCTCTAGAGCAAATGTAGAAAGCATGCAACACATGGCTAGTAGAAGCAGGCCTAAGCACATGGCAGCTGTAACCCCTGTGGGTGTGGCAGGTAAAATCCGTAGTTTTCCAGCAAGTTCCAAGACTAGTTCAGTGAGAAGGACATGCTCAATGCAGTACAAGGTGACTTAGCAAAACCCAAATCAAACTTTATTGTTAGCTGTCACAATTGTGGTGCCAACCATGATCTAAAAGATAGAAGTGCTTAGCATTTGGTCAGCAATGCCACATGCGTAAAAAATGGAACCATTTTCAAATGTTTTGCAAATCAAGAAACCACACACAGTTATAATGAAGGGTTACTTAAGAAAGCAAGTTGATCGTATAGAGAGCTGTAACTCTACTTTCTATGTAGATGGTGTATCATATCAGTAATTGGTGAAAAGGTTGATACAGTAGATTTGTTGGCAAAGAACAAAGTATTTTGTACTGTCCAGATCAATGGTAAATCCACCAAGTTTAAAGTGTAATGTTATGCCAGCAGACACATTTGCTAAGGGGAGAGCTAGTGAGCAACTTAATGTGACCAGTTGTGCAAAACCTATTGCTTATGGAGGTGAAGAAATTTAAACCGAAGGCTCAGCTCAGTAGTGTTTTCATGTTTGGCTAGGAACTGCTACAACTTACTATTCTATGTAATCCAAAGACCTGTGCAGTCTTTGTTGTCTCAGGCACTTTTTGAGAATGAATCTGCTTTCCTTTACCAAAGAAGTTCATCATATAAGCACATGTCCCAGTTCCAATTTTACTGAAGCTATTTTCTCAGAGTATGCTGATGTTTTTGATGACAAATTAGGCAAAACTTCCAGTTGTAGATTCTATGACGTTAGACTTAGAGGTCAGTCCCGTGGTCAGACCGGCAAGAAAAGTTCTGATAGCTGTGCAGGATAAAGTCAACGCTCAGTTGGATAAAATGGTGCAGCAAGGTGTAATTTGTCCAGTTACAGACCTAACTGAATGGGTGTCGTCCATGGTAGCATCCCACAAAAAAGGCTCAGATGAAATCAGAATATACATTGACCCAAGAGATTTGAACAAAGCATTAAAGAGACCGCATCATCCTACGAGTACAGTTGAGGAAGTTGCAACCCTAATATGAAATGCCACTGTTTTTTTCTGTATTAGATGCAAAAAGTTCATTTTGGCAAGTGATGCTTGATTGCAAATCTTCACTACTGACTACTTTCAGTACCTCATTTGAAATATATAGATTCCTTAGGATGCCATTTGGAATAAATTTTGCAAGTGAAGTCTTTCAGCGTGCAGTGGAGCAAATTTTTTCAGATTATCCTTGTGCCATAATAGTAGATGATTTATTGGTTGGAGGCAATGGTGAAGCAGAGCATGATAGAAACCTTAAGAAAGTTCTATTCAGAGCGCTTGAAGTGAACTTGAAGCTCAATCCTCTGAAGTGCAAATTCAGACTACCAGAAGTTACATATGTAGGTCATTTATTTACTAGCACTGGCTTACGACCAGACCTATCTAAGCAAGCAGCCATTCTTGAGATGCAAACACTGGATAATGTTCAAGCTCTACAACGTTTTCTTGGTATGGTCAACTATTTAGGCAAGTTTATACCAGACTTCAGTGAGATGACAGCACATTTGAGAGAGCTAATGCACAAAAATGTTACATGGTCTTGGATGGAACAGCACCAGAGATCATTTGAAGATCTTAAGCAGAAAATTGCCACCCTACCTACATTAAGATACTATGATGTCAATAAACCAGTAACTCTTTCCTGTGATGCTTTAAAATTGGGTCTTGGTGCTGTTATTCTTCAAGAAGGCAGACCAGTAACCTATACATCTAAAACTCTTACCCAAACTGAAATGCAATATGCTCAAATTGAGAAAGAACATTTGGCAATAGTATTTGCATCTTCAAAGTTCATGATTATATTTATGGTTGAGCTATTCAGATTGAAACTGATCGCCAACATTTAGTCACTATTTTAAAGAAGCCTATGGCTTCAGCTCCAGCGAAATTACAAAGAATGATGCTTAGATTGCAAAAGTACAACTTCAAAATGGTCTATACAAAATGCAGATTTCTTTATCTGGCTGATACCTTATCCAGATTGCCCAGAAGTACAATGGAACAGCTTAATACAGAGAATTTTGACTTTGATGCCATGGAAGTGTGTAATTTTTCTACCACGAGACATGATGAGCTGAGAGATCATACAAACACTGATCCAGTTTTGCAAAAGCTTAACCACTACATTAATGTTGGATGGCCATCAAAGCAATCTGGTGTACCACCTGAAGTGCAAACTTATTTTCCTTACAGAGATGAGATGTTGATGGAAGATGTCATTATTTTCAAAGGTCCTAAAATTGTTGTTCCAGCTTCCTTACAACTTGAGTACATCCAGATTTTGCATCGTGGTCACCCAGGTTCTGAATCTACCAAAAGAAGGGCAAGAGGACTAGTATTTTGGCCTTCTCTAGTAAAAGATATAGTACTTTCTTCTTGTTCAGTATGCAATAGTACTAAAATGCATTTGGTAAAAGAACCACTTTAGCGAAGTCAAGTTCCTGAACTACCTTGGTCAACAGTAGCATCTGATATATTTGAATGGAACAATCAGCATTACTTAGTGTTGGTAGACTCTTATTCAAACTGGTTTGAAATTGATTTACTACCTAACCTAACATCTACTGCTGATATCACCAAGTTGAAATGTCATTTCTCAGACCATGGTAGTCCACACAAAGTTATTTCTGACAGTGGTACCCAATTTACCAGTTGTTTCAGAAATCTGCAAAAGAATGGGACTTTGTACATGTTACTAGTAGTCCAGAATACCCACAGTCAAATGGACTAGCTGAACATGCAGTACAGAATGCAAAGCAATTATTAAGAGAAGTCAAAACGTGATAATACCAATGTCTTTTTGAATTTACTCAATCTCAATAACATACCCTGCAATGATATACTTGGCTTACCTGCTCACAGACTTCTATCTAGGCAAACCAACCAGAACAAGATTGCCTATCAGTTCCAGTTTGTTGAGGCCTAAAGCTAAGAACAATAGAACAATCAGAGCCTGACTATTCAGAAAGCGTTCTATCCAGAAGTCCAGCTATGATAAATCGAGCGGATTTCTTCATCCATTGAAAGGAGAGACAGTGAGGATACAAACGATGAAAAGTTTTGACCAGATTGGTCAACTAACAGGTTTATATGCTGAGCTGAGATCCTACTTTGTAGAATCTGAGGGTGTGGAGTACAGGAGAAATTGCAGGCATCTTCTTCCTGAATCAGAATCAATATCACAGCATTGTTCCTGTGATACAGACTCTAGATCTCAGAGGAATCCAATGTTCCTGTTGCAGAAAGTGTATTAACTTCTACTTCCATTCCTGATGATGTTCCTGATGTCCCCAAAGTTGAACATTCAGCAGAGACAGTCCCAGTTGCTAGACCTAGTTCTAGTTTCTTTGCCACACGATTTGGTCGTATTTCCAGAGCTAGTGTGAAATACACAGCAACCAGGACACAATTGTCTATATGTAGTTAGTTCTGTATAATTGCATGACAAAGAATTATTTTGTATTAATTGCATGTCAATTAATTTCGTCAATAATGCACAACCCATTTCTCAAAGTGGAAGGATGTAGAATAGTGTGTTTGTTGTACCTTTAAGAAGCGTTTCCAGGACAGCACGTGTATATAAATAGCAAGCACGAAGTACTTTCAGTGCCATTTTGAGAGTGCAGCCAGAGAGTGAGCATATATGAGTGTGATAGCTAGTTTGTTTATAAGTTTATCTAAGTTAAAGTTATTAAACCTGAATCCTGATGTAATAAAGCTGCTTGAACAGAACCAATGAATGTACATCTGTTTTATCCTGACCAAATGAGCAACATGAATATAGTAACAGTGCTAAAACAGTTGGAATTGAGAGTTTTAGAAAAGGCGAAGAGCAAACTACATAGGAAAAAAAACGGGAAGTGTGGGAACAATACATACAGGCATGGAATGAGGTTTAAAAGAAGGCAGGACCTACTAGATAAAGCAGGACAATATGAACTGGTGTTGATAATAGGTGAAATGAATGCAATTATCTGGATGGACAGAAAAGAAAATAAGGAGTACTTTCTTCCAAAGAGGTCTGACAATAGGATTAAAGAAGCAAAGGCCATTCTAGACTTTTGTCTGTTAAATGGCTTGATGGTGGACAACACATGGTTCAGCCAGAGAAAGTCACAAGATCATATACAAGAGTGGGCAACATGCAACTCAGGTAGACTTCCTCATAGTGAAGAAACAGCACTGGGTAGAATCAGCGATTCCAAAGTCAGCCCCAGTGAAACAGTTGGCCAACAGCCTAAACTGCTGGTTACCACAATCAGCTGCAATTAGTGGTCAGAGATGGCTCTCAGATCAACAGAGACTAGGCTGAAGACTGGAAGTTGTCTGGAGAGAAAACACAAGAGATCAAGGAATTGCTCATGGCTCTAGCACTTTAGGAAGAAGAGGAAATTGAAACAGAAGAAGAATGGCAGTGCTTCAAAACAACATGTGTGGGGATGACAGAGCACATATGTGGCCTAGCCAGGTATGAAAATATGGTACATAAGAAAAGCTGTTGGTGGAGTGCAGATGTCCAGGAAGTCATCAAAAGAAAGGAATGCAGGAAGAAGTGGGAGATAGAAAAGATGGAGTAGGTTAAGAAGGAATACTGGTTGGCTAAAAAAAGAGACTAAGAGGAGTTGCAATTGCAAAGAGCAAGACATCAGAGGCACTCTACCAACTTCTGGAAAGTGGCTCAGTAGGTGACACAAAGTATCAGGTTGCAAGGCAAAGATAGAAAAATAAAGAAAATGGATACTCTTCATACTGAATGCCAGCAACAACTTGTTCACAAGCACACATGATATCACAGGCAGATGGTAAGAATATGTTTAGTAGCTTCTGAATGAAGAAAAACCCATATAAGCTGTACTGCTGCAGATACAGCTTGCATTGAAAGAAGATGAGGAGCCCACCCCTAGAAGAAGTAAGAACAGCACTAACAAAAATGAAGTCAGGGAAAACAGCAGGCTCAAATGAAGTCACAGCAGATATGATCAAGATATTGGGTGAGATGGGGTGAAATGGCTCCTGAGGGTCCTCATAGCAGTGTGGAGAGAAAGGTGTATCCCAAGTGACTACAGAATAAGCATACTAACTAATGCCAGTGTACAAGAACAAAGGGGACATCCAGATCTGTGGGCAGTACAGAGCTATCAAGCTCCTGTCATACTGCATGAAATGTCTGGAGAGGGTGATTGATAAATGAATATGCAGAGTAGTAGAAAGCAAGATGGGAGATGAGCAATTTGGATCAGGATGCTGCACAACTGACTTGATGTTTACAGTGTGACAGATAGTTGAGAAGAAGATAAAGATGAGGAAAGAGTCCAAGTGGGCATTCCTAGACTTGTAGAAAGCAAATGACAAGGTCCAAAGAAAGCTGATTTAGGCAGTCCTTTGGTAGTTTGCAGCCTCAGAAACATTGATAGAATTAGTGCAGGCTATGCACAAGGACCTAATGACTCAAGTGCAAACAGTGTTCAGTCTCAGAGAGGGATTCCCAGACGGAGTGGATGTGTATCAGCATTCAACTCTGAGTCCACTGCTCTTCATACTGGTGATAGAAATAAAAGGCCTGAGACAGTGGTAAGATGCACATTGTGGGACAGATGAAGAAATGAGGACATAAGAATAGAAGCCAAAGTAGCTCCAATTGTGGAGAAGGTCAGAGAGAACAGATTGCATTGGCTTGTGCACATGTGCAGAAAAGCAGAAGACAGTCTGGTGAACAAGTTTTGGGACAAACAGGAAGAAGGGAAGAGGAAATGAGGGTGGCCAGCAAAGAGATGGCTGGATTTTGTCAGAGAAGACCTGTGACAGTCAGGCATGATTGTCTAAGAAGGTAGGAGAATTGGCATTGAATTAAAAAAGATGGCAACAGCTGACAATGGGAAAAAGTTTGTTGTTGATGATGATTGATTCAATATGTAAGAAGTTTAAGTGTTTAATAAACATTGTGGCTACCTTCTCACATCAGAACACTTTTGCTAAACACTATACCTCCACCATAAAAACGGAGGTTAAGAGAACATTGCCCAAGTCTCTCAGACTAAAGACTAATGAATTTTTTAAACACCTTTATTGAATTATCACGCAAGATGTAGCAAACATACATTTATATAAAATAAAACAAACCACGTTAACATGCTCACAGTTATAAACATTATGCATCACATATACAGTTTTATACAATTATCATCAATCCATCATTACATAAATTGATCATTTCCTGCCTTCTCTTAAACCTCACTCCTTCTCTAAAACATTACTCTGTGTGTATTGTTTCTACAGTTTTCATTTTTTCTATGTGATTTGCTTCAGCCCTTTTCTAAAGATCCCACTTCCAGTTCCTTTATCTCTATTACAATATTCAGTACTTCAAATACAGTTGGGTTAGACTTTGTCTTCCATTTTTCTATTAATTGCTTATTTGTCAGCCACTAGAATTAAACATAAGGCCTTAATATGCCTAGGCAAGTAGGATCCTGTATTCCAGCTCAAAAAGTCATTACCTTAGTTACACCCATTTGCTCACCCAATATTTCTGAGAAAGTACTCTGAAGGGAATTTTCAAAGTCTGCCAACTCATTACACTCCCAAAACTTATGATGTCATGTTGTCCAGTCTGGCCATTATTCTCACTGATGGGTTGGATCCATCGGATTCGTCTCGGCCTTTACCAAAGCTCAAAGCCTTCAACAACCTCATGGCACTCTCCCTATCCTATAATGCACCTCACCATTACCTCAGATCTTGTTTGCCGCTCACGAAGTTTAACATTTTTTCAACAACTCTGGGCTAAATACTTTATTCATTATGAATTTTATAGGGTTAGCTTAAACATTTTCTATTTTTTTATTAATACTTAAAATCTCTCCCTGTTTAAAGCTCGTTTTAGTTAGAGGGCTTCTTTTCTACCCTGTCATTACATTTTTTCTAATTAATAATTCCTAATTAATCCTTATCCAGTTCACCCTTTCCTGTTTCCCTTTAAAGCTAAAACGTAATCTTTTATTCTTTGTAGTGTATCTGGTGTCTCAGAGGACAGTTAGTTATTAAAAGAAAAAAAAAATATCGAACTTTGAAGTGTAGTGTTGTTTTAATAGCTACTTAATGTCCGTTTAAGTTAGAGGGCATTTAGTTTTTTTTTTTATGCTTCTATTTCTTTGTTTTTCTGCTCAATATGTCACAGAAACATATTGTTTGGGGCCATTGTACCTTTAAGAGTCATGCTCCATATGCCATAGTTTCAATCAAAGAGCATTATTGGAACATAAAAATAAACTTATTCTGAAAGGGTTATTGAAAACCCCCTTTTCAGAATCTATTTCTGAAAGACTGGAGTCCTCAAAATCCAGCCACTCTGACAAGTCTACCAGATTGGACAAATCTGCTAAGAGAGCTTCCTCAGCTCTGAAGTCTACGTCAGAGCCAAGAAAAAAAGTACTAAGGATATCTTCTCCTGCTACTTCTTCATCGGAACAGACTCAGACCAGATCTGACAAGCGGCTGAATCTGTCATGACATTCCACTCTGACTTTTTCAGTTCCGGCGGAGTTTTCAATATGGAGCCGATACCCTACTTTGGATCTGGTTTCTCCTGGGCTCCATTCTCCAGTTTTGGTAGAGACTCCAACCCCTTCAACCTGGTCAACCAGAAGCCTCTCCAATGAAGATGTGAATCGGGTAGTGCAGAGACTCCTGAAGACACCTGTCTTGGCTAAGCTTTTATTGGATCCGAAACCAAAGGTATCAGATCCAACAACTTCCCAATCCTCTGCGCCTATTCCTCCACCGATCCAACCTCGTGTTTCGGAGCTGGAAGATTCTGAGGTTCTGCTAGTGTCAGGGTTGGATCCAAGTCCCAAAGGCTCTTCAGAGCCAACATCAGCTGAGTTCCTGTGCTCTTTCAGAGCCGGAGTACTCTAGGAGCTGATACTTCATCGTCGGAGCTGTGGAGCGGAATCCAATTGGACTGTTGTCTTGGGGCTTTGGAGCAAGTGAGTTCGGTTCCCACCTTGATTTTGGGTCAACTGTCTTCTGGTCTGGGGGTTCCATTGGCTCCAACTTCTTTTTCGTCAGATCCAGGGATTTCTTCAGACCAGGGGTGAGGGGCCTTTGAGATTATGAGGTGAGTATTGTCACCACAGACACAAACAGGCTCCTCAGGAACTTCCTCCCTCCACTCAGCTGGTGCCTTCATTTGCTCATATAACTCATCCACAGGGACGCAGAGACTCAAGGCCTCAGGATGTCCTGTAAGGGACTTCCCCCTCTTTCGATATTTCCCCAAATTAACTGTCATGTGAAGCGCATCTTCTCTTCAGTGACCTTTGCTCTTTGTTCACTGACCTACCTATGCCATTTCACAATACTGCAGAGGGATTTCTAAAAAGAACTATCAGATACTCTTCAAGGAGCTATAGCTGATGAGGTCACAGATAAGGTGGCCTCACAGCTCGCTACCCTAAACTCTGTAACAAACTCATCCATGAGGCTAATCTCATACACAGTGGATGGAATGAGTACAGCAGTGGATTCAGGTATCTCCCTTAGGAGGCAGGCATGGAAGTGTCTTTTCAATTTCATGGAGCCCTTCAAGTCTTTTTTCATTAATGTCACATTTGATGGCTCTTCTTTATCTGGCCCAAAGTAAAAGAAACACTCACCAGGTATGAACAAGAGGGTAGGACTTCACCCTTTCCTAAAGGACATAGAGGTAGTGGGAAGATGTGGGTCAGAAGATCTCAAAGGTCCTTCCCAGACATGCAGGGTGAAAGTTCCCCCAGAGGCAGAGGGGGGAACAACAGCAATGGAAGATACTGACCAAATGGCAGAGGAGGCCTGCAGAATCAGGACTCTAGAGAAGCCTTTTTTAGAAAGATTTTTCAGCGCTCCTGAAGGGAGGCCTGATTGTCCACCTCTGACGGCAATCGGTGGGCGATTATCTCTGCACCTTCAAGCCTGGCTAGACATAACAAATGACAAATGGGTGCAGAAAATAATATCCAGAGGTTACAGTATCCCCTTTTCCCTTCCATTTCCCCAAAACACAAGGTTCCAAATGTTCCACCCAGTCAAATGGAACAGGCAACCTGAGAAATCTCAAAGTTGCTAAACAAAAGAGTCATCCCCCTCAGACCAGAGAGGATCCGGAATTTACTCAAGATTCTTTTTATTTCCAAAGAAAATGGGACTGGAGACCAATCTTGGATCTCAGCAAATTAAACAACTCAGTAAAGTAGAGCAAGTTCTGGATAGTTACACTGAAGTCTCTATTTACATTTCTGGAAAAAGAAAATTGGATGTGCTCCTTATACCTCCATGATGCGTTCTATCACATAAAAATAGATAGATGGTCCAGGAGGCATTTGTGCTTCCAGCTGGGAGCTAGTCATTACCAGTTTCGAGCTCTGCCCTTTGGTCTCACTACAGCCCCCAGAGTGTTCAAATGCATGGCAGTAGTTGCGGCTCACCTCAGGTGACAAAGATTCTGGGTCTTTTCATATCTGGATGACTGGCTCGTAACTGCCCCGACCAGGCATCTTCTGCTGCAGGCCAGAAAGACTACATAACAAATCTGTTCAAGGTTAGGTATTACAATAAACTATGAAAAATCTGCATTAAAACCCTGTTATAAATTGTTTTTTATAGGAGCAGAGTTAAACACACAAAACATGATATCAAGTCTTATTCCAGAGAGGTTACACACCTTACAATGTCAGGTAATGAATCTAATAAGGGAGAAATGAGCATCTGCCAACCTAGTACTTCAAGTGCTGGGCAGTATGGCAGCTTCAGTTGTTTGGGTACCATTAGCATGCCGTCACATGAGGTTGCTTCAGTGGCTGCTGTTGACACAATGGTAATTCCTGGAACTTCCAATGACTCACAAGATTTGAATAACCAATTCTTACAAAGAAGACTCTTTATGGTGGATTCAGTCACCTCAGGTGACTTGGGGCGGCCCCTTTATGCCTTCCCAACCCTGAGCCACGGTGACCACAGATGCCTCCCAGACTGGGGGGGCATTATCTGGGACAAGAGGCACCTGACATCCTCACAAGGCCCATATGCACATAAATGCTCTAGAGATGAGAGCAGTGATTTTAGCATTGCAAGCCTTTCAAGACTATCTCCCTCTAGGGACAATAGCAGTCCAGTCAGACAACATGTCCATAGTCTGGTACATAAACAAACAAGGAGGAACCAGATCTTACCCCCTTTGTCTGGAAGCCCTAAGAGTGTGGCAATAGGCAATGTCTTCCAATTGCTTTCTAGTCGCAATGCACATACCAGGGAAATCCAACATGATGGCAGACAGGTTGAGAAAAGCTATTCTATTACCTCACGAGTGATCCATCAAACAGAAAATAGAAGAAGAGATCTTCTAAAAATGGGGACAGCCTTGTTGTGATCTATTTTCCTCCTCCTTGAATGCCAAATGCAGCAACTACTTTGACCTAATCCCCCTCTATGGGAGACCCTGAAGGATGCACTTGTTCACGATTGACCCCTGGGACCTCTATACGCTTACCCACCAAACCCCTGATTCCCAAACTATTACAGAAAGCAAGTTTGTTGAAGACAACCTTAATCCTAATTTCCCCCTACTGGGCCTGACAAATTTGGTTCCCCTTCCTTTGGCCTCACCTTTGAAATGAACCATGGATACTGGACCCAGTTCTGGATCTTTTGACACATGCTTCAGGTATGTTTCATCCTAACTTACACAACCTCAAACTGACAGTTTGGCTGCTCCAATTCCATTAATAACTAGGTATCCTTGTCTTTCATCACTGGTGAGACATATCTTGATCTCTTCCCACAAAACTTCCACATGGAAACTTTACAAAGAAAAATGGAAGAAAATTGTGATTTGGGCAAACTCAAAATATGTTGATCCTTTTTCTGCTCCTCTACATTTCATTTTAGATTTTCTAGCTAAGCTTTTTGATGAAGGAGCTATTGCAGCTACTATCAGGGTTCATTTAGTAGCAATTTCAGATTTTCATTTAGGAGAAAATGGTTCTATTATGTGTAACAAACTCTGTAAAGCCTTTCTTAAAGGGACAACTTTACTGAGGCCTCCTTACAAATATCCATCCCCTTCCTGGGACTTAAAAAATATTTTATCTCATGTAATCTACCTCCCTTTTGAATCAACATCAACTTGTGAATTAACATTTTTATCTTGGAAGACTATTTTTCTAGTCACTGTCATATCAGCAAGAAGAGTTTCAGAGCTGCAAACACTATCTATCAAACCACCATATCTGATATATTTCACAAGGACAGGGTTTCATTACGAACTAATCCATCTTTTCTACCAAAAGTTGTATTGGAAAATAATCTTAATCAATCCATTGAATTGCCAGTTGTTTTTCCCAAAATTTGCAAATAAGACAGAATATATCTTATATTTGCTAGATGTTCAAAGACAATTACATTTTTACTTGAGAACTGCAGATTTCAGAAAGTCTGATCAGCTCTGTCTCCTTTTCTGATACAATAAAAGGATTACCAGTATGCAAAGTAACCTTATCGAAATGGCTTTCTGAATGTATAACTTTTATTTACAAATCCCAGAACAAGCAACTTCCACAACAAGTCAAAGCCCACTCAACTAGAGCAGTTGCTACTTCCTCAGCTTCGTTATCGAGAGCCTCCATAGACAGCATATGTGCTGCAGCAACATGGGCAAGCCTTCATACCTTTATTACTCATTACAAAGTAGATTTGGCCTCCAGGAGTAGGGCCTCCTTTGGGGTTATGGTTCTGAGGAATATTCTCCCATGAGTCACCGAAGATTTAGGTAGCTAGGGATGCTGTCCCATCAATGAGAATAAAGGCAAGAATGGACAACATCACATAAAGAAGTTATGTACTCACCATAATGTACCATGTGTGTTGTCCATCTCCGCCTTTATTCTTACAACCCACCCACCTACCCTCTACCTGTGCTCCTGGTAGACCGGTCTCTACTAATTGGGCTGTTATGGACTCCATGACTTCAAAAATGGTGCCAGGTTTTTGTCATATAAAAAAATGAGACCACAATAAATCATTTCCAAACTTTTCCCACCTTTAATGTGACCTATAACATGTACAGTTCAATTGAAAAAACAAACAAATCTGTTGGGGGAAAAATATAAAAAATAAAAAATGTTCAAAAAGCTGGTTGCATAATTGTACACACCCATAAACTATAATACTTTGTTGAAGCACCTTTTGATTTAATTATAGCATTCAGTCTTATTGAGTAGGAGTCTATCAGCATGGCACATCTTGACTTGGCAATATTTGCCCTCTCTTCCTTGCAAAAGCACTCCAAATCTGTCAGATTGCAAAGGCATCTCTTGTACACAGCCCTCTTTAGGTCACTCCACAGATTTCTATTGGCCTTAGGTCTGGGCTCTGGCTGAGCCACATTCCAAAACTTTAATTTTCTTCTGGTGAATCCATTCTTTTGTTGATTTGGATGTATGCTTGGGTTCATTGTCATGTTGAAAGATGAAATTCCTCTTCATCTTCAGCTTTCTAGCAGATTCCAGAAGGTTTTGGGCGAAAAGTGCCTGGTATTTGGAACTGTTCATAATTCCCTCCACCTTGTCCAAAGCCCCAGTTTCAGCTGAAGAAAAGCAACCCCAAAGCATGATATTGCCACCAGCATGCTTCACCATGGGGATGGTGTTCTTTTGGTGATGCAAAGTGTTGTTTTTTTGGAATTGTGGCCAAAAAGTTCAACCTTGGTCTCATCAGACCATAACACATTTACCCCACATGCTTTTGGGAGACTTGCGTGTATTCTTTTGCAAATTTTAGCCAGGCCTGGACATTTTTCTGTGTAAGAAAAGGCTTCTATCTTGCAACCCTACCCCATAGCCCAGACATATGGAGAATGCGGGAGATTGTTGTCACATGTAGTACACAACCAGTACTTACTAGAAGTTCCTGCAGCTCCTTCAGTGTTGTAGGTCTCTTGGCAGCCTCCCTGACCAGTTTTTGTCTTGTCTTTTCATCAATTTTGGAAGGGCGTCCAGTTCTTTGTAACGTCACTGTTGTCCCATATTTTCTCCACTTTTTGATGACTGTCTTCACTGTGTTCCATTGTATATCCAATGCTGTGGAAATTTTTTGTACCCTTCTCCTGACTGATACCTTTCAACAATGAGATCCCTTTGATGCTTTGTAAGCTCTCTGCGAACCATGGCTTTTGCTGTAGCAGGCAGCTGAGTACATGTCAGGAAAGTCCTACTAGGACAGTTGAACTTTATTTGGGGTTAATCAGAGTCTCTTTAATTGATGGCAGATGTGTACCTAAGAAGACTGACTGTTGTAATTAAATCAAAAGGGGCTTCAGCAAAGTATTAGTTTAAGGGTATGCACGCTTATGCAACCAGCTTATTGTACACTTTTTATTTTTTATATTTTTCCCCTAACAGATTTGTTTGTTTTTCAATTGAATTGTACAGGTTATAGGTCACATTAAAGGTGGGAAACGTTTTTAAATGATTTATTGTGGTCTCATATTTTATATTGAAAAAACCTGGCATCATTTTAACAGGGGTGTATAAACTTTTTATATCCACTGTGAATGTATATGTATATATATATATATATATATATATATATATATATATATATATATATATATATGTATATATATATATATATATATATATATAAATATATGTATTTTTTTCTAACAGGCAAACAAGATCTGAGATAATGGCGAGGTGCATTCTGGGATAGGGAGAGTGCCCATGAGCTTGTTGAAGACTGATCTTTGGTAAAGGTCAAGACAGATCTGATGGATCAGATCCAAGACATCAGTGAGAGTAAAGGCAGAGATGGACAACATATATGGAATGTTATGGTGAGTACATAACTTCTTTTTTCTATTTATCTCTTTCTCCCCCATCACACTTCCTACATTTGCCATCTGCATGAGGAAAAATTCTTTGGGGTATGCCTGGGGTTAACTTAATTAGCATTATCTGTTTATTCACTTCATCATTTGAACTGTGTTTTTGTACTGTAATTTCCTTTCACTCCCAGAGTTTGGAGTGAATTTACATATTTTTCTCCAAAATACAAAAACTGGGCTAGGCTAGATAGAATTTATACCTCAAAGGAACATGTGCATTGAATTGAAGGTCTTGAAACTCACCTAATAACTATTTCAGATCATGCGCCAATAATAACTAAAATAAAAACGCAAGGTAATGAAATAAAAATGAGACACTGGAGCTTGCCCACCTATCAGCTGAAAAGAGAGGAATGTAAGGAATGGGTTTTGGAGTTGATTCAGGAGCTACTAGAGAAGATAGAAATTTCTTCTGAAAATGTAGATAGGTAGTGGATTAAAATTAAAGTGGAGTTTTAAACTAGGGTAGAAATAAGGGAAAGGGAGATATGGTTAAGAAGTAACAATAATTATTTAGAGGGACTGACAAATGTGAAAGTATTGCAAAATAGGGGGAATCTCTCAGAACAAGTAAAGGAACAACTGCAGAATGCTAAACAGAAAATAAGGGATTATCTCAATAATGTGCACAAGGAGAGAGAGAGAGAGAGAGAGAGAGAGAGAGAGAGAGAGCGAGAGAGAGCGAGAGAGAGAGAGAGAGCGAGTGAGAGAGAGAGAGAGAGCGAGAGAGAGAGAGAGAGTGAGAGAGAGCGAGGGAGAGAGAGAGAGAGAGCGAGAGAGAGAGCGAGAGTGAGCGAGAGAGAGAGAGAGTGAGAGACCTCTCTGTGCCAAATTCATCCTCAGGTCTGGGAGAAGTCTCACTGTATAGCGATACGAGTTCTTCATTCATTCAGGTTTGTATCAAGGGCCTTCTTGCTGACTCCATAGTTGTGGAAGATGCAAACAAAAAGCATCCCTCAGATGAGAGTCTGGTTGTCCATCCTTAAATGTCACGTATATTTACCATCAGAGTCATAAATTACCTGATGCACATGAACAGATTCTAGTATATGATGTAGCTGAACAGACCTTGGGCATGCTGCAACCAGTGACACTTGTAGGTAACTAGGGGTACATATGTCAGCTATGTTTATCATGCATTATGCAGCTGATGGAGTGGTGACAGTTGCCACTCTGGGCATCATGATGAGATGTTATGCCTGGCTATGTCTGTGTGACTTTATGGAGAGCTTCAAGGCATCTTTCACATGTGCTCCTTTCAAGTCATCACACTTTAGACTACAATGAAAGAGAAGCTGGAAAGAAGTGAGCAGGAGGGCAAGACTTTGTCTGTGGTGGGAGTAGAGTTCTTAACTCACCAAATGTCTTTTTAGAAACCAAAATGGGTCCAAAGACTTGTGGTTTAAGAAGTCCCTCAAACAGCACTTCATCCAGTTTCAGAACAGGAACTCCCATTGGGACACACATGGATTCTTCATCAGAAGCTGCTCCTGTGGCCTCTTCTCCTCCAGAGACTTCTCAAAATCAGGTGGTCCATAGTCTCTTTCAAGGAAGACAGCGGAATCCATGAAATCTTACCCTATTTGAAGACAGTCGGAGGTTGTCCCTACCTACACCAAACGGTGTGGATGGCCATCATGCAAGACATATGGGTGAGGAGGATATTATCCAGAGGCTATTGCATTACCCTTTTCCAGGTTTTGAAACCCCCTTCCTCTTCACTTTCAGGTTTCCCATCCCATCAAATGAAGGTAGCAAAAGAGGAGGTCTCAAACCCCTTGTTAAATATGGCCAGTCAAGAGGTTCTACAAGAATAGACAGGATTTGTAGTTTATTCAGGATTCTTTTTGGTTCCCAGACATGCAAAGGACCACAGCACGTTTTTTTTTTGTTCAAATAATTTTATTAATTTTTCAAGCAAAATAATAATAAACTTTTACATTTCAAGTAATACTAAATTATAATGAACTGTTTACAAAATGTACAAATGGCCTCAAACCAAATATGAAAAAAAGGAAAAACAATTTGAAGTACACAAACAGAGAAAGTTACACATTATTAGAAAAAGTCATTTTATTTCTTCATCGCTTAAGAAGGTAAAATTATGAGGGCATTCATTAAAGCTGAGACTGATATGGGTATCATTCCATCCTCATCTGTGTATAGGACAGACAGGTCTGAACCCCAGCCTTCTACCTCCCATGCTTCTTCCCTGGGCCCAGACTCCACACCAAGAAATTCAGAGCTGACTGTTATCCTGGTGTATTTATAAGTGCCAACAGGGAGTGTCAGTCTCCAACTACATCTGCCCCATCACCTTTGACACCAACCTTGTTGATGTTGAGACAGACTAAGCCCCAGAGAGTCAGGGTTGAGAGGTAAGTATCAGCACTAAGTTTGTCAGGGCTATTCACTATGTCATACAACTTGGCCTTTGACCTCTCTGTGCCAAATTCATCCTCAGGTCTGGGAGAAGTCTCACTGTATCTCGATGCCAGTTCTTCCTTGACATCAACCTCTGTGCAGAGATTGACTTTGGTACTAGTTGCTTCAAATCCCACAGGCACTTTGACATAAAACATACTGCAGAGATTGACCTCACTGTCATAATGTGAAAAGTCAGATGTCAACCATTCTTCTGCTCCATCCCAAGGTATCCATTCATCTTTTGCTTTTGTTACTAATCATGAGTTCCACCAACACAGTGCATTGAAAAGGTACAGCAAGAGATAACCTTTAGGTACAGATCAGTCCTCCCTTCCCTCAGAAGATTCCCAGCCCAAGGTGCCAAGGAAGAGGAAATGTAAGTGGAAACACTTGGACTCAACAATGGAGTCTGTCATATAAGAATCTGATCCCAGCAAAGGAAAGGGATTCCCAAAGTCCCCACCATATCACCCTAAGTTTGAAGAAATCTTAGAATTAATGCAACAGAGAGGCACATGGCCCATTGACCTCCCTCCCTCGATGAAGAGATTGTGATGGAAGCTTTTTGATCTGCTCCATCTGTCTCCTAGGTGGTTGCCTTTGTTTGACTGCATGACTGACCTAGTAGTTGGAAGGGTTTTGTGAGAACCGGATGTGGCCATGCTTATTCCTAGGAAGCTGGATAAGATACTGCAGTCCCCTAAAGGCAGGGAGATTTGGATCAAGGGCCTTCTTACTGACTCTATAGTTGTGGAAGATGCAAACAAAAAACATCCCTCAGATGAGAGTATGGTTGTCCATCCTTAAATGTCACGTACATTTACCATCAGAGTCATAAATTACCTGATGCATGAGAACAGATTCTAGCATATGATGTAGCTGAACAGACCTTGGGCATGCTGCAACCAGTGACACTTGTAGGTAACTAGAGGTACAGATGTCAAATATGTTTATCATGCATTATGCAGCTGATGGAGTGGTGACAGTTGCCACTCTGGGTATCATAATGAGATGTTATGCCTGGCTATGTCTATGTGACTTTATGGAGAGCTTCAAGGCATCTTTCACATGTGCCCCCTTCAAGTCATCACACTTTAGACTACAATGAAAGAAAAGCTGGAAAGACTGAGCAAGAGTGCAAGACTTTGTCTGTGGTGGGAGTAGAGTTCTTAACTCCCCAAATGTCTTTTTAGAAACCAAAATGGGTCCAAAGACTTGTGGTTTAAGAAGTCCCTCAAACAGCACTTCATCCAGTTTCAGGACAGGAACTCCCATTGGGGCACACAGGGATTCTTCATCAAAAGCTGCTCCTGAGGCCCCTTCTCCTTCAGAGACTTCTCAAAATCAGGTGTTCCATAGTCTCTTTCAAGGAAGACAGCGGAATCCATGAGATCTTGCCCTATTTGAAGACAGTCGGAGGTTGTCTTTACCTACACCAAACTGTGTGGATGGCCATCATGCAAGACATATGGGTGAGGAGGATATTATCCAGAGGCTATTACATTGACTTTTTCCAGGTTTCAAAACTTCCTTCCTCTTCACTTCCAGGTTTCTCATCCCATCAAATGAAGGTAGCAAAAGAGGAGGTCTCAAACCCCTTGTTAAATATGACCATCCAAGAGGTTCTTCCAGAATAGACAGGATTTGTAGTTTATTCAGGATTCTTTTTGGTTCCCAAACATGCAAAGGACCACAGCACGTTTTTTTTTTTTGTTCAAATAATTTTATTAATTTTTCAAGCAAAATAATAATAAACTTTTACATTTCAAGCAAGACTAAATTATAATGAACTATTTACAAAATGTACAAATGGCCTCAAACCAAATATGAAAAAAGGAAAAACAATTTGAAATACACAAACAGAGAAAGTTACACATTATTAGAAAAAGTCATTTTAGTTCTTCATCACTTAAGAAGGTAAAATTATGTCTGTTTTAAGTGTATCAACAAGGGAGAAAACTTTCTCCCAAAGATTATTAATCCATTTCCTGGGAAAGATTCTCATTTACTTGACTCTGATTTCCAGCAGTGCTACATCTTTCAATAGAATTAGAAAATCATCAAAGGTTGGAATGGAGGAGGTCTTCCATTTCCTTGTGATGCATTTGTTAGTAACTGCCATTGTAGTCCACAGAAGGTAAAGGTCTTTGTTTTTTGTAATAACAGTTTCATTTATATTCAGAAGAATTAGTAACTTTGACAAAATAAAGGAATCTGTAAAAATGTCTTGTAGAAATTCAGCAATATCTTCCCAGAATTTCTTAATGTGAGTACATTCATACATAATATGAGACCAAACAGCGTTAAATTTTGAAGAACATCTCCAACAAGTTATGTCATTAGAATTCTTGAATTTAGCAATTTTGTTGGGTGTATAGAAAGCTCTATGCAAAAGCTTCCACAAAATATTTTCCAAATTTGTATATTGGAGGTTAATTTAATAGAATATAATAAACTAGTTTTATTCTCATTTGATAACAATAATGTATATTCTTTAGTGATAAAGTTCCAGAACTTCTGATTAGGATTGGCTTTGTAATTAATAATAATTTTATATAATTTTGAGGTTACATTAGTCCAATTAAAGTCTCTGTATATTACTTCATGTAAAAAATATGAGTTTAGAAATGGAAGTAAAAGAAGAATTATCTGTTGTTCTGCATAAATCTTATGCATAGGGAAGTAGACTGCTAAGAATTAACCAGTCTGAATTTGATAAATCAAATGTATTAATTAACTGTCTTACATCCATGACTATCAAGTTTTCCATACACTGGTACCAGCATGTGAAACACTTTGCTTTCCAAGTATTAAGAGTATTTGTAGGAATGTTATTGAAAAAAGTTTTAGTAATTTTAAAGGGAATTAATAACTGTAGCCATAGTGTAATATCAGTATAATTATTTACAAAACTCCGGAAAGTTTTGTAAATATAATTTATATAGTTTAGACTGGTGGGTTTAGTAGAATCATATTGCAAATTAATACAGATAATATGCCAGAGTTTATTAGTTTGTTCATTTAATTGTAAGTTTTTTGTCAATTTACTTTCCTTTAGGAATATAGCAGTATGTAAAGTTTTCCATGCAGAAGAGAATTTTGGATCAAACCAATTTATTACTGTTTTGAAAATGGAAGCTTTAATATATGATTCTAGATTAGGAAAGTTAATTCCTCCCATTTCCCAAGGTCTAATATGATTTAAGAAAGCTATTCTATTCTTTTTTGGGTACCAAAGAAATTTTATAAGGATTTTATTTAATTCTTTTAAAAGCTTTTTACTGGGATTTATAGGGATAGCTAGTGTGATACAATTTACTTTTGGGTGTAAAACCATCTTTATTAACTGAAACCTGTCTTCAAATGTTAAATACAATTTATTCCATTTCCCAACTAATAATTTTAGGGTATTCACAATATTATTATAGTTAGTAGATAAAGTTAATTCTAAATTTTCGCATAAAATAATCCCCAGATAATTTAGAGAGGAAACCTATTTCCCAATTATTTGGTTTATGTTAATATTAGAGTTGTTTATTTTATTTAACAATACATGATTTGATTTAGAACTATTAACTCTTAAACCTGAGATATGATAGAATTTTTCAACTAGTAAATTTAGTTCATGTAGTGACTCTTCTGAGTTAACTAAGGTGAGTAGTATATCATCTGCAAAGAGCATTATTTTGGAATTAAATTGATCAAAATTTTAATGCCTTTAATTTTGGGGTTAAAACAGGGAAAAAAGTTCTATTGCTAATGCAAACAGCATTGGAGACATAGGACATCCCTGTTTAGTACCCTTAGTAATTTCAATAGCTTCTAATGTAAATGAGCCTAATTTTACATAGGCCAAATTGTCTTTATAAATATTTTTTATTAAAGTAATGAATTGTATAGGGAAATTATAAATTTGTAGAATTTTAAAAAGACAATCTCAATTTAGTGAAAAAGGCTTTTTCAATGTCTAAAGTGACTATTAGGGCCTCATGTTTGTCTCTATTTAAAATGTCTATAATGCTTAAAATTCTTTGAATGTTATCAAGGGTGTGTCTATTATAAATAAAACCAGTTTGGTCATCACGTATGACATGAATGAGTGATTTTTTAATTCTATCAACCAATATAGACATAAGAATTTTATAGTCATTATTAAGGAGTGCAATTGGTTTATATGAACTGCATAAGCTGGGATTCTTATTTTCCTTTAATATAGGGGTGATCAACGGATATCTCCATGAAGGTGGAATTGTGTCTTGTGAATATGTTTCATTTAGTGCTTTTTACATAATTGTTATAGCAGAAACTGGAAATAATTTATAAATTTCAATAATGATTCAATCTATACCCAGAGCCTTGTTGCTTTTACTTTCTTTAATTTTTTCATTAATTTCTTTGAGAGTAATTTGTTTTTGAATATTTATGATTAAGCTTTCTGGTATTTTGTTTATATTTAAGGAGTCCAAGCCTAAGTCTAAGTTGTTATGATGTGAATCATTATTATTCTAATGTTTTGTAAAATGAAATTAAAAGGCTTCCAATATGTCACTTAAATCTGATACATTTTTATTGTTTTTCCCTTCATGAATTATATTTGTGATATTATTTTCAGTGGAATGTCTTTTTAATCTAATTGCTAGATTATGCATATATTTGGGGGAGATAGAGAAAGAATTTAGTTTTAATTTTTCTAAAGCAAAATTGGTTTTGTGAATTAAGTTAATTAAGCTATATAGTAACCAGTTTCGCCTTTGTTTTATTGCATTTATACATTTATACATTCTATGTATGTATTTTTTGCATGCTTGTTGGCATAAACCCTGAAGGATGTATAATTTGAGTGAATTCAATCATTCAATTCACTTATTTTGGCGCCTAATTGGATATTTAAGAACTCTTTTTGGGAGCTTCTTGGTTCTGATGAAATCTGCTTCGCAGATGAAAGCGCTCAACCTTGTGTGTATTGTGTTCTGTTACATTACTTAGCACAGCATTGTGCTTGTGGAGTGGACAACGTAATAAAGCTGTCAAAACATCGTTCCTGGTACTGTGCTTTTCCTTGTGCATCAAGCCACTTCGTGGATTTATTAGTTGGTTTTCACTTCTGTTTCGTTCTTGGTTGCATTTGGCGATGGCTGAAGTGTTCGAGGGATTGCCGGTTCCTACTGGTAACGAAGAGCTTGTCTCTTTAAGGGCGGAGGTGACGTCTTTACAGGCCAATGTAAGCAAACTGTTGGCTATGGTCAGCAAGTTTTCGTTCCTTACCAATTTGGACAAGGACACTCTTCAAAAAGCCTGCAATGGAGGTAAAGATGTACCTATCGGTACTAGGAGTGACGAAAGCACCGAGATGAAGGATCGAGTGAGGCGAAATGGCAGCGTGCATTCTGATGGCCATTTTAACAGTTCCATTGATATTCCAAATGCCCAACCCCACCACACCAGAGGTTCGGTCACGGAAGGGGAAGGAGAAGCGAACAAGCGGGCAACTAGACTCAATCTGAGAGATACTAGCGTGGAGGACAATCATTTAAATATTTCTCTGGATGCTGAATGCACTTTCGATTTTAGCCTGTTCCACCTAGATGACGAGTCGCAAAGACTGGGAGCTAAACCTAAAAGAAAAGAAGTGTTGAAAACATATTCCTCTGTGGCCCAGCGTGTTGGGTCACACAAAGGTACTGTTTCTTACAATAATTATAGGAAAACAGGGTCGACCCCTAGAAATTCACAATATGTTCAAAAAAAGAAAAGTGGTCATGTTGTGAACGATAAAGGTTTTAAACATTATAATGTTAATAATTTTATTCATGAAGATGTTTTATTTACAAAGAATGACAATTGTGTTGATTGTAATAAAACCCCGACTAGAGTTGATGAGGGTAGCGTTAAGCAAAAAATATATGCTTTAGGCAAGAGGCTTTTACAAGCCAAAAGTATTAAAATTGATAACTCTTACTTAATACAGTGCATAGAGTTGGGTATTATTCCAAAGGGGTTAAGATTTTTTAAACTACCGCTAGGGTTGGAATATACCGACAATGTGGTGCAAGATTTTAATAAACTGTTTGATCAGTTTGGTACATTATATATAGAGAAGTTAATAACATGTAATGAAGAAAAATTGGTACACCTTACAAATGAAATTGATAAGCTTAATGAAGAAATTTTGCATGATGAACATTTCAATTTATGGTGTGATTTATATCACAAACAATTTAGTGCTGTGGAATATAAAGCGAACACCATAGTAAATAGAAAGAAAGGCAAAATTGAAAGAGATATTACGGCTTACAAACAGCAGAGGGCGTATGTGTGGCCTCATTATAAGAGCTATGTGAGTAGATCCAACACAGGACAGGAGACATACAGAAGGGAAAGAAATGATACATGGAGGTTAGAGGGTGAACAAAATTTTCAGGGGGGACGATTTCACCCTGCTCCCAAAAAGTACAGGACAAGATACTAAATTCTGGTTCCCACGTGGGGCTAGGTAGTTTAGATTCTAGTGTTCTACCACTACATTCCAATGATCTACTTGATTCCCATAACAACTCCGCCTGTCCCATCATCCCTCAAGGCCAACCTGTTGTCACTCACACTTATAAAGGCCTGCAGGTTTACAATTATACTGATTTTGTTATTACAGAAGAATTTTGTTCCTTATTCTGCAAGGGCATGAAATTTATCCCCATTTCCAAGTTCAACATTTTTGACACTATAAAGGAGATTAAACTTCTCACAAGGAGAATGAACCTGGCCTTTCACTTCAAGGACAACAACCACGAAGATACTACAGTACAGCATGAAGAAGGTCACCAGTCCAGACTCAAAAGAAAGAGTACTTATGTTCCAGGATACAATCCTATGGTTGCTCAATATGAAAAGATGGTAGCAAGTGATATATATTGGCATTCGAAAAACATCAGGAAGCACGAACCTCAATCATCTGATTATACACTGGACAATCTTACAGTGGCAGAAAGAGAGTGCTTGAATACCGTTATAGGCAATAAAGACCTAAGGATCATGAAACCGGATAAAGGTGGAGGGATCATGTTGTTTAACACTGTTGACTACCATCAGGAAATTTTGAACATTCTACATGAATCCGGAAACTATGAAGAAGTGTCCCTCAATCAGGTTTATATAGGCTACCAACATATCGACCTAGCCATCGAAGCCTTTCTACTAGACAATAGGATCACGAATGACACTTATGAGTTCATGAGAAATGAATTTCCCAAGATGGCTACAATCATAGGGATTCCGAAGATACACAAGAATGTAAACCGACCCCCCTTCAGACCCATCATTTCCGGTTCCAAGTCCAAAACATATAACATTGGAGTGACCATTGATTCTTGGACCAAGCAAGTATATCACAATGCTGATCATCTCATCAAGGATTCCTGGAGTTTTCTGAGTAGGCTCACTCCCCTGATTTGGCACCAAGGCCAAACTTTCATAACTATCGATGTCATCGACCTTTTCTCCTGTATCCCGAAGGAAAAAGGCCTTGATCTCTTTTTTGATGGTCTAAAGAGATTTTCAGGGTTGAGTTATGAGAAAATCAATCTGTTGGTCGACATGATGAGGTTGGTCCTGGAACACAATTATCTGAAATTCCAAGGGGAATTATTCAGACAAAGTAGAGGAGTTGCTATGGGGGCCTCATGTGCCCCGATCTTCGCCAATGTAGTAATGCTCGAATGGGAATCTTTGCATGTATTCCCAAGCATTTATTACAAGTATGTTTCATACTACAGTAGATATTTGGATGACCTATTTGTCTTATGGAAAGGACCAGCCAGTTTGATACCAGAATTCATTGATTACTTAAATAATACAACTCAATTTTTAAAATTCACTTATAACGTGGAGTCTCAGGGCATAGCATATTTGGATACATATATATCCACCACGGATAGTGGATTTCAATCTCAAATTTTTAGGAAAAAAACATTTTCGAATGACTACCTGTATTACAACAGTTGTCACCCTCCACATATATTTAAAAATATCTTTAAAGGTCAGTGCATTCGAGCTGCACGCATGAGCTCGACCAGGGAGGTTATGGAGAGAGAACTCAATATGATATCTGAAATGTTTTCCAGTAGGGGTTATCCTAACAATTTAACAAAACCAATACGAACCTATATTATGAAGGAATGGGGGAACAAATACCCACCCTTATTAGGTAAACCCTTCATTTCACAAGAAAAGAAGAGAGTTCAAGAAGGATGTTATTGTGTCCTTACTTATAGTCCATATGTCAACACCCTTAAGGAGATACTCTTAAAACACTGGAACCTTTTTAGAATATCAGACGACTCTATTAGTGTCGTGGGGAATGCCCCCAAGTTTGTGTATAAAACTTCTTTTAACATCAAAAGGTTGTTGGAAAAGACACAGGTGAAACATAGGGAGGCCAAAATGCTAAGACACACCACGAAATGTGGATCTTGCAAGCAGTGCAGATTAATCAACACTAGCAAGGTAGTGAAATTAAACAACATCACGCACAATATTCTGCACAGCAAAGGCGGCAACTGTAATACATCTAGATTAGTTTATGTTGCCACCTGCGAGAGATGTGATGCATTTTATATAGGCAAAACAGAAAGGAGATTCAAGACCCGCATTTATGAACATACATATAGGATAGGAAAGAAGGACCCCAACAATGCATTAAGCAGGCATATTATAGACAGGGGTAGCGAGCATTCCTTTTTGTTCAGCATCATAGATCACATTGATACAACTACTGCAGGGGGAAATTGGAAATGTTATTTATCTCTCCTGGAAAGTAAATGGCAAATGATTTGTGATGCAACAACCAAACCCGGCCTCAATGACCACATAAGTATAAAACCCTTCCTTATCTTTGACAGTTAATGTAGTCATTTTAAACATATGCACCACTTCATTTATTAGTCAATAGTTTTCAACTATTTTTATTTATTATTGTTTAAACAACAATTATTTTATATGTAGAAACGTTATTATGATTATGCATTCATTCTTCATTTAAGATGTGATCAGCTTTGTAGATTAGGAAGATTTTTGTGTGTACATTTTTACTATGAGACATTTTTACGTTGATATACTTATTTGATCTATCAATTGCACCACTGTTTTGTCACCTTGAACTTATATTTACCTATGCACAGACCATTTTATGTAGGGTGGTTGCATGCCATCTTTTGAGGCATTATAGTCCTTGTGAGTACTTTTCAGTACATCTATTCTTGTGCATACATTTTTTATATATTTTTTATATTTTATATGTCATTTCTTATCCAACCTTCATATCTTCAATTATATTTACATTTATATTTATATTCATATATATTTATATTTATATATATATTTTCTCATTCTAATACACTATAATTTATACAAATTTTTATATACCTTTATACATTACTTATACATTACATTTCTACACCTTATCTTTATACATTATAAACACGAGATATTTATACATCAGAAATACTGGATATATACAATTTTATTTTTATATGAAATACAATTTTATTTTTATATGTAATATTAGCTATATTTTTAGTTCAACACCTTTCAAATAAGCTATATAGTAACCAGTTTCGCCTTTGTTTTATTGCATTTATATATTTATACATTCTATGTATGTATTTTTTGCATGCTTGTTGGCATAAACCCTGAAGGATGTATAATTTGAGTGAATTCAATCATTCAATTCACTTATTTTGGCGCCTAATTGGATATTTAAGAACTCTTTTTGGGAGCTTCTTGGTTCTGATGAAATCTGCTTCGCAGATGAAAGCGCTCAACCTTGTGTGTATTGTGTTCTGTTACATTACTTAGCACAGCATTGTGCTTGTGGAGTGGACAACGTAATAAAGCTGTCAAAACATCGTTCCTGGTACTGTGCTTTTCCTTGTGCATCAAGCCACTTCGTGGATTTATTAGTTATACCCAGAGCCTTGTTGCTTTTACTTTCTTTAATTTTTTCATTAATTTCTTTGAGAGTAATTTGTTTTTGAATATTTATGATTAAACTTTCTGGTATTTTGTTTATATTTAAGGAGTCCAAGCCTAAGTCTAAGTTGTTATGATGTGAATCATTATTATTCTAATGTTTTGTAAAATGAAATTAAAAGGCTTCCAATATGTCACTTAAATCTGATACATTTTTATTGTTTTTCCCTTCATGAATTATATTTGTGATATTATTTTCAGTGGAATGTCTTTTTAATCTAATTGCTAGATTATGCATATATTTGGGGGAGATAGAGAAAGAATTTAGTTTTAATTTTTCTAAAGCAAAATTGGTTTTGTGAATTAAGATATCATTGTATTTTTTATTTAATTCCCCAATTTCTTTTTTTTTTTGCAACTGGATCTATCACATCCTTGAAGTTAATTTCTATGATTTGTTTTTGAATATTAACTAATTCTGATTCCCATTCCTTTGTTTTGTTATTACACCAAGTAATAATTTTGCCATAAATATATGCCTTTAGAGAATCCCATAAAATAAGTATGTTTATGTTACTAGTATAATTTTATCTAAGAAGTATTGTATTTCCGAGTCCAGCCATGGTTTGAACTGTTTTAATTTAGTGATGTAGGCCATAATTCTTTTAGTAAAGGTCAATCTCTTAAAGTCCATTTGAAATTTAAGAATAACTGAGTTATGATCAGATAAGGGGCAAGGGATTATAGAAAAATATGACATTTTCATTTTTAAATCTTGGGATACAAATATTTTATTAATTCTTGTTTGGGTATTGAATCTATGATCACTATGAGAAAATAATAATGAATTATCTTTCTTAAGGCTAAATGAGTCTAATAATTGCAAATTATCTATCCATTTTTAAGAGTTCTCCCTGTAGAAGTAATACGGAAAGGTCTTTTATTAGTAGTCTCTAAACTATCTAAAGTACAGTTAAAATCCCCTCCCAAAATTAAATTATCCTTCAAAGTTTTATTGATGAGATCTATATGCTTTTTAACTGTTCCTACTCCCATACCAGGGAACCGATATAAGTTCACTAAAGTCCAAATTATATTACTAAATCTTATTATTACAATTGACAAAAGACCATCTTTGTCTTCATAGTTATAAATAACTTGGGGATTGGTGATATTTTTCCTCCATAGTATTAATACCCCTCTGTTTTTTTTACTATATGATGAACTAGATAACCTTAGAAATTAATTTGGATTCCAAATGAAGTTATCATTAGCTTTAAAGTGGTTTTCCTGCAAGAATACCACTTGTGCTTTATTTAATTTTAGATATTTAAGTAAGTTGGATTTTTTCCTTGGGTTATTTAAACCATTAACGTTCAAAGCGAGCAACACTATGTCCATCTTAGTTATTTACTATTGAAGAGTATTTGAATTGGATATAGTGACAAGATATTTTGTTACTTAAATGCTGTGTAACTTTCATACATATATTAAATCTAATAGACAGATTATTGATTCCTTTTGAATTATATAATTTAGAACTTAAAGGAGGCCAGTAAGATAAGAAAACTTGAGTATATTAAATAATCTCAAACATGTGTACAAATACTTAAAATAACCTTTTATCAAACATGGAATGAAAATCATTCCCAATCTGACAGAACTAAAAAGTTCAATCAGATTAACCCTCATTACTGAAAATAAACCAAACTCTATTGAAAGATTAGAGGCTCCATTATATGTTACCCTGGAAAATATATGACAGATTATTCCCTGGCATAAACAAGTATTTTTAACCAATAACACACATGAATAAATGCTCATTGTGGAAAAACACTTAATATAGAATCCTGACTATAAAGTTTATCATAGTTAACATTTGTGTGTGGTAAACCAGGTGCACAGTTTCATACTGAACAAACATTTGTATAGTACAGCTAGAACATCATGAAAAAGTGTTACGATAATCCTGTTTCCTTCCATCACTCATGGATTCTTATACACCAACCATTTCATTCAGTATCTGGGTTATAGGATACACTATAGTTTGTGTTGTGAGGTATATTAACAGTAGTAACAACTATAGGCCTGGGCTTCTACTTTTTGCTGGAATATTTTGGGAATGATATCTTCTACTGTCTATATGTCATATCCAGAACAGTGGTGTTTAAGTGCTTTCCCCACAAGTCTTTACTTTCTGCATTACTACTAGCAAAACAGGAAACAGTACAATCACTCTCCCCATAAACAGTTAACCAGTATATTTTCTAAGATATCTACATTCACTCAAGTGAACTAGCTTAAGAACAGAGATCACAGTAATCTATGTATAAAGAAACCCCTTGGTGTATACAGTTGCTACTAGAACATTGCTGTAAATGGTATCTAACATGTAAAAGAAGCACGCATCTTACTTATTACATTACACGGTGCTCCAAATAGAGAGTTAATTTGTCATTAATTTCGAATGAACCCTGAACAGTTTAATGCAAATGATAAAATTACTTTTTAATTTAATATAAACATGAGTCACAGGGTCCTAATTCACAGACATACAGTATTTAAGCATAAAAATCAGTACATTTTAATGCTGCATCGCAGAAATGGAGCATTGACAGTAAAGTGGTCCCTGAAATGTTGCCACCCTTTGAAAAGGAAGTAAGATATCCACTCTGTCAAGTTCCTAATAATAGTGTCTTTTCAACATGGTCAGTTCCCTAAAGGGGTAAATATACCATGAAATATGCATTCCTGCAACTTAAAATGATTTGTCTAGAAGAAGCAACATGCATAAAAGAATCTCAGCTATGGACTCTACACCTGCAATGCCTAGTTATAGTATAATACGTCAGATATGTTTTCTCATGGTACATGCCACAATAGAAGATCAAAAAACAGCTAATACCTTACACACCCTTTTCCAGTTGAGGGTGTAATTGCTTCCCAGTTCATTACAAAACATTCCTTATTACAATCTGGCATTGTTAAAACACAAGCATCATAAGGTCACATTCTTATTTTATTTGTTGACCAAGTCCTGTGTAATTCATGTCAAACTTTGAATATGTCTTATAAAGAAGCTATTGTTAAATAGTTCTGCTTTGCCGTCTATGTCTGTATGGCCTCAGATGTATATACATTATTCATTTTAAATTATTTATCTGGATTCCCTAGCTGAATTATTTATGTGTGATGACCAGCATATATATGTGTTGACAAATTATTTTAATCCAAATACACTCTTGTACTTTGGAATTTCTTTACTTCATAACTTTAAAAATATTTTATGTTCAACGAAGTTAAGGAGTTTAAGAGATCTACTGTCTCTTTAAGGCAATGAGGAAGTGTATAGGAGCATGTACCATTACGTCATTAACAATGTTTTCCTTCAGACTCGTATAGGAAGTTATGTAGGACAGAACACTGTTCCCACAATATTTTGGAATAATATTCATTGAGATAATAGAAATAGAGTGTGGATTACAGAACAAGTTATGCATAAGGAGGTTTCTTATGTTTTACAAACAGAAGAAAGTACGTAAATACATTTAACCATTAGGCATCATCATAACCTTGCTAATGCCTTTCAAATTTTTTATTAATCTACCTGATGACATACTATTGCTTAAACGAGACACTGGTAACATGAAAGGGGATATCTAGTGAGTGAGAGAAAGAAACGAGCATTGTGTGTGTAAATTAATGCGATAAGCACATTTGCATGCTCACGGTTTATACAGGAATGACAGTTTACAAGTCTTGAGTACGAGGAAAGCCATTTTTTGGAAAAAAAAAGTGGTTTAACTGAAAAAACAAGACTGCACTTTATATAATGATTCCACAGACACTATAAACAATCAAATTTAACCAAAGGGCTTGTTTCATTGTGAAATTAAAATAAATATATGCTTAAAGCTCATATGCCATTTAGCAGTAAAATACTTAATGAAATCAAAACCATTCTATGTAGTTTCACTGTTACATTTCAATGTATAGGATGTGTTATCAGGCATCTTTCCCAAACATCACTTTTCTACACTTTTCCATCCAAAATTAGTGTTAAATAGCAGTGTCAGACTATTATCAGTCTATTGTGTATAAGTAACAAACAAACCAAAAGTATATATATGAAGCAATGACTATAGTGAAAGGAAATTAGCAAAATACTTGAGAAATTAGATGTACAATACATACTATATTACCTTTAGCAAGGACTTTTAGTTTTAGTTGATTCTTTGAGAGAAACAGTAGAGGTAATACTTTTTGTATCAGTTCTTTGCTTTTTTTTTTCTTCACATCAATCCAAGCATTTTTCTCAGGGGATCTTTTCAGTGAAGTAGTTGAAGACCAATCCATCTCCTCTGAAACTGTCATTATGTTATTGTTTTTGATGAAAGTAATTGCTTCCTCAATGTCATTAAATGACCTCATTTCATTTGAAAAAAATCCTTATTTTTGCAGGATATGCAAGTTGGGCTTTTATTTTGTTTTGCTTGAGTAACTTCACAAGTGGCCAAGCTTTTTTACTCATTTCTAGGACTCTAGAGGAATAGTCATTATCAAATCTGATTAGATTCTGATTATACTTCAGTGGGCTTTTCCTCCAAGCACATTTAAGAACTAGTTCTTTGTCAAGATAAGAAAGGAATTTTACTATAATAGATCTGGGTGTGGATGCAGAAGATGAAGGAATAGGTTTCCCAATAGCTCTATGAGCTCTTTCTATACCATATGAGAGTCCTTCTTTTAGATCTAGAAAGTCAGGTAGCCAGGAATTAAGAAATGAAATAATATCATCACCTTCAGTCTTCTCAGGTAACCCAAATATGCTTACATTAGATCTCTTTTCTCTATTTTCCAAATCATCCATCTTGTTGGTAAGCCACTTATTCTGTTGCTGAAGAAATTCACCCTGGATTTCCTCCTCTCTAAGCCTTCCATCTATATCAGACAAAGACTCTTCAATATTTAATATTTTGGTTTAATGTTGCTGTAGTAGTTCTTTGAAGGTTTCAGTTTGTTTATGACAACTTTCTTTTAAATTTTCTACGTTGTCCTTGAAACTGTCCATTTTCAAAGATAACTCTTGTAGAGTAGATGACATCAACTGGATTTCTTTCCTCAAAGTAATTTCTGCATGAGAATTCTTTGAACCAGTCATTTTCCAAGACCAGTTTTAAACTCCAGATATTTCTGACAGGAAATGTTTGAAGAATATATTCCAAAGTTAGTATATTGGTAGTAAAGAAGTTAAAGAACGTTAATTAACTTTTTTTCTAGAAAAAAATAATTATTTTCCTGTTATTTAAAGTATTTTATGGAGCTCTAAAAAAGTGCTGCTTTCAGTCTGCTATCTAGGCTCTGCCTTGACTACAGCAAGTTTTGACCTTCAGAAGCCTAAACAAATACACTGAAAGACACTTTCCAGATGGCCACAGTGCAACCCATCCTTCCATGCTTACAAACAAAGACTGGATGTACTCACTGGACCTATAAGATGCATACCCCAACAACAGAATTGCTAAGGAATCCAGGAGGTTTCTATTTTTCTGAGTCAGATCAAAACAAGCCCTGGCATTTGGTCTCACAACAGCCACCAAGATCATGGCAGTGATCACCTCTCACATAAAAAACGAGGGATCCAGATCTTTCCATATCTAGATGATTAGCTCCTTGCAAGTAAGAGGTTACTTTCTTCAGCTCTTCTAGTCCCCAGGGATCTACATCTGTCTATAGAGAAATCACATATTAAACCAATTTGGACCCTTGTGTTCATAGGTTGGCATCTGAATATCTTCCCAAACATGAGCCAAGCTTTCCATAGGAGTGTATTCTCCCCATTCAGACTTCCATGAATCTTCTTTAAGTCTCACCCTACCTTTTGCCAATCACCCCTCAAAGTCTTGGGCTTGATCAGGCAGCAACAATCTTCCTAGTACCACATGACACATATCTCATTCAAACTCTTCAGTGAACACTCAAGATTCAGTAGTCACAGCTAGTGATATAAACAGATCCTTCAAACTTAACATTGATATAAATGAAATACCTCCAATGGTAGTGTGATAACTGAAACTTCACAATAGATCTTCCGTTTACTCCCCCTTTTTCTTTGGCCATGGTTACCATGGATGCCTTTGCCCTGTGGTGGTGGACATTATGCAGGGCAGACAGATCAAGGAATATGGTCTTTTCAGGAGGCCAATTTACACATTAGTATAACAGAAATGAGGGCAGTCCTAGCATTGCAGACATTCCAGGACCTTTTTTCCCAAGGTATGATATCCATAAACACACAAAATGGTTATTGTATCGTACATTAGCAAACAGGGAGACAGCAGGTTTTATCCCCTGCATCACAAAGTGATGAGAATGTCACAGTGGGTGATCTCAGCACCATGCTTTCTCATGGTAATACACATACCTGGCCAGTCCACCTCATTAGCGAATAGGCTCAGCATAAAAATCTTGATACCTCATGAGAAGTTTCTCAATACTCAAGTATCACAGAACTCATTCTGCAAATAAGGAAGCATTATTATGACATGTTTGCAACACCTCCAACATCAGATGTTGCAACATGTTCATCATTCTCACTGCTGCAGCAGCCTTTGGCTGTATGGGTTGCATCCTGCCCAGGATGCAACCAGACAGCTTCACAAAGTTGTGGCTTCTTCCCACACCTATACTCTGATGTCTGATTGGCTAGCCCCTTGGAAGGAAATCAACAGTCAGAGTGCAGATAATTTCAGTACTTTTTTGCTGCCTGAGGAGGAAAAGCTCTGAGGCTTCACAGGAGCAACAATTCACTTTAAGCTTCATTTGTAGCAGATAAATATCCATGGGAAGCCCTTACATGCAGAAATTATTCCCCATGTAAGAAAATATTCATATACAGCATTTTATTTTCTAAATAAAAGCAGTTTGTCCCTTTTAAGAAAACTTTATTTTATCGATATCAGAAGTTTTCTGTCAGGGCCCACTGTTTTTAAATGTATCGAGGCTAATTTTGTTGTAAAAGTGTACTGCTTGTGCGAACTTTTATAAGTTTAAAGTATCAAGAAGTGTGCTCAGGGCAGGAAACATCTTTTTTTCAGTGGAGTGTTTGTGTACACTTCAACTTAACTTCAGTTCTTTCTTTCAGCCCATTTCTGAAAAGTGGTGTGAATGCTGACAGGGATTTTTATGTACTGCTTGCTATTTTAAAGATCTATGTGGGAAAGTGTAAGAGTGTTTACTTGCTTTTGAACACTTGACTGACAACTTATCTTCCAATTGACTCTTTCCAGGAGCACTTAATGGCAATCAGGCTTTATCCTTGGCTGCAGCATGGCTACTATGTATAGTATGTAGTGGCTGACTGTTGGTCTTCACACCATTTATTTGTTTTTGTGGGTTCCTCTGGTATAGCCCCTTCAGCTACCATGGACTAGGGTCACCCATGTCCTCTGCAGCTTTTACATTATCCAGTCTGGGTAAGGGGAAAACTATCCTCTTTTTAGTTTGGGAGATACTCCAGTAAGTCCTTTGGGTAGCTGGGGAAGATACCTCTTGCCATGGCTGAAGTGCTATGCCCTAGACTGTCTTCTTCCAGTGAAGCCACTGAAAAAAAAGGTTAGATATTGTTCATCAGAAGACAAGGTGTTTGCTTATTAAGATGATTTCCTTACATTAGCTAGAAAGATATTGAAAGCTGTTAATCGTGAAAGTCAGAAATCCTTACCAGAAGGCAATTTTAATAAATAAATTTCATAAGGAAAGTTTTTTTTTTTTGAGGATTCAGACATTGATAGAGACAGGGCTTCTTCTCCTGAAGACTCTCAAACCCTTAATTCTGATTCAAAGGAAGGCTGGGTTTTCCATCTCCTTTGGAAGAATTTTCATTTTATGAAACTAGTTCTAGGATGAATTTGGTATTTTTGTGGGAACAAGTGGGTAGTCTACTGATCTGGAGAGATATTGTGATATGTTGCAAGTGGATATACCTCAGATTACACATATTTCTCCCATTATGCTAGCTTTGGAGGATATGTTTAATGCTGCCCATAATAGCATTGACTCTCAAACTTCAGTCCCTAAAAAGACAGACTGTATAAAGTACCTCAAGCAAGGGCGCCCGCAGGCAGGTGCAAGGGGGTGCACTTGCACCCCCCCCTGGAATCGGCTGGCCAGGAGAGTAATTTTTTTTTTTTATTATTAGAAGTAAATTAAGGGCGTTCTTCTTTAAGAACTCCCTTTGCATCCAGTCGTACAAATGGAGGTGCTTGCGACCTGTTTTCATCTTTTCCATACGGTTTACGTCTTTATCTTCCGCATTCGCGCATGAAATTTGAATTCTAGATGGGCGCCAGTAGAGATGCCGTGTTGTGTCCACGAAGAGGGTATTGCCATTAAAATCGGAGCAAGCAAGCTGTTTCAGGAGCAGAGAGGGATTCCACAAAGATAGGAAGGTTGCAGAAATAAGTTAGTTTGGTTAATAACAATTACCAGGGAACATACTCCTTAGTAATAGACTGAAGTGTTCATTATTATGCACTATTAGGATTGTTTTCCAAACTGACTGATTTTTATGACTCCATGTGTATGGTTGTGTTATTGCGTGTGCAAGTGCTGGCTGATCTGTTTTGCAATAAAATGCATACAGCAAAAAAGGAATAAAATAAGGTTGTGTTTGTTTGGTTTGTAAAAACAATGTTTAAGTTGTGTTGCTTTTTCCTCTTTGCTAACAAGGTTTTTGTTTCTTTACCAGAAATTTAAAACTGGAGTTCAGGGATAATGTTGGTTAGTTTGTGTGGTACTGTGTTATTACTTTGTAAAGTGACAGTGTGGATGTCTGGCAACCATTTGGCATAACCCACAATGTTTGTTTGTACAGTTTTTATACAGTTTTTTTTTCAGGTTTGCAAAGTCGGTTTTTATACAAGTTAAATTTGTCTGCATGAATAATGTTGTATGTCTGTTTAATATTAGTGATGTCCTCTTGTGAATTATTTGAAGGTTTTAAATAATGCTGTTGAACTATACACAGCTCTTGTTATAAGAATTCTGATTTTTACAACATTAATCACAAGAAGCCAGATTTATATTTGGATGCTTGGAAAATACAGGTTCATATTCATAGTCCCAAGGATTGTAGTTGCTTTGAGAAGTCATCCATACCTGATACTATCATATTGACAACACACCCCTTAGAGTTGACCCAGAAGTCAGGGACTTGGGGACACACACAGGTAGTAATCTAGCCTTTGATCATTATGTGTCTGCTGTGTTGAGTAAATCCTTATATGTTGCACAACTTATAAACAAAGGTATGGCATCTAAGTCCAAGGAAGTCATTGTTCCATCAGACCTATCATTGAGTACAATGCCCCCTTTGGTATATACCTAACCAGGCATATCCAATAACTGAAAAGTCCACAGAGGTTCCTCACTAAAAGAATACATGGTGTAAGTAATATGTCCTATGCAGGTCGCCTCAAGGCCCTATCCCTGTATTCTGTCTCTTATAGGTTTTGAGGAGCGATTTATGCCTGGCATACAGAGCATTGTCAGGCCTCACTCTGATAGACCTCCTGCATAGCCACAACAGAAACAGTACCAGAATTACCCATTCTACAGACTTAAACTTTGCCTGTGATATAAATAGGACCTGCTATAGAGATAGGTATGTATCCCAGAGACTACACAGTCTATGGAACAGGCTCCCCATCCATTTGAAGCAGAGGTCCTCTCTAATCCAAGTGTAACTTGGACAATTGGATGGGAAACCAGTAATTCATACCTGGTTTAGCACCTATGTCTCTAATGCAAACAGGTAACCTGTAAATGGTTCATCTCCCAGACCCATGCTTACACTTATCAAGGGTGTCAGAACTTGTCAAAGATTTGGGATGCATGGCTAGGTTTAAAAAGGCCCTTGCAGTCGTTAGCCTAGTAAACACCTGTGACCTATGACCTAAGGCTTTGGCCAGGTCAAGGTAGGTGGTGTGCACCATCTTCCTCTTGTCCAATGCTTTGGTGACTGTCTCAAAGTCAACCAGGTTTAACAGACATGACCTCCCCTTGACAATGCCAAACTGTGTGGGGTCGAGTGTTGGCAATGTCCCTGTTAATGAGGTCCATGATAATCCATTCCATGGTCTTGCAGATCAGGCTAGTTAGGCTGTTGGGGCTATAATTTCCTGGATCGGTAGACACTCCACATTTGTGTAAAGGGATGACAGTGGCAGCCCTCCACTCAGCTGGGATAAAGCCAGTACTCAGGCTTTGGTTGAATAGGGTGCCTAATGGTGCTGTAAGTTCATGCCTGAGTTCATGTAGGATGCAGCCGGGGATGTTTTCAGGTCCCATGGAGGCTGTATTTTTTTGCCTTTGAGAGGGCAGTGAGGACATGTTCCCCTAGAGAAAAGGGGAGGGGGCAGGTACTGAGGATGTCCTGATTTACTGATGGGGGGACAGAGGGGTGAAGTTTTTGCTGAATCTGTCAGCCAGTAGGTTGGCTATATCTACAGCATTTGTGTATGTGGTGTCCTTGACCACCAGTTATGAACAGATCTGGGTGCTTCCTTTGAGATTGCAAACATATGTGAAGAAGGCCTTATGATTGTCTCTAGTAGATGTGGCCAATTTGGAGTCTAAGTTGGCTTTACAGGATTTCACTAGTGCTCTTATTTGCTTGTTTAGGCTAAGGAGAGATTGCTTCCAATTGGGCACCTGCTCCTTCTTGGTCCTAGACTGCAATTTTTTCCTTTTGTTATATACTTTATTGCAGATGTCCACCAGACAGGTTTACTCTTCCTTGCGGTGGATGATTTTGTCCTGTTGGGTATTCCTGATTCCATGTGTCTATATAAATGCTTGTATAGTACTTTGGTATAAATTTGGATATTGGTGCCAGTTCCTACAGAGGTGAAGGAGGCTGTGAAACTGTTTATACATTCCTCAGGAGATTGTAATCAGCTTTGGAGAAGTTTTTTTGTTTGACCCTAGCTAGAGGGGGTCAGGGGAGATGGTGACTTCGAAAGTGACTGCTTTATGGTTGGATCTTGCCAGGGAGGATAATACTGTAGGGGGTGCTGCAGTGGTTACTCATGTTGGTTAATACCAAGTCCAAGATAGTATCACCTCTTGTTGGGGTATTGACTAGCTGTTCCAAAGCATTTGCATTGATAAAATCGAGGAATCTCTGGGCATTTGTGTTCTGGCATGAGTAATTTTTCCTATCTATGGTTGGGTAGTTAAAGTCACCCAAAATCAGGGTAAAAGGTTGAATCATGATAGATTTGAAGAGGTGTAGATAGGTGGAGTGGGCATCTTGAGTCAAATTTGGGGGCTTGTAGCTAGCTATGATTTGAATAGGGGTCTTGTCAATGGTTAACTGCACCTGGAGTGTCTCCTGTGTGTCATACTTAATAAATAAATATAATATATATATATATATATATATATATATATATATATATATATATATATATATATATTAGATGTGTCCAACCTGCGTCCCTCAGAGCTCTTCCATGTGGCCCTCAACCTCTAACTGCAACATCGATGTACACATGCCCCAAAACACTTTTTTTGTTTTGTGTTTTTTGCTCCCGTGACCTGTAACGCTAATGTAGGTATACGCATGTGCCAAGGCACCCTTCTAGTGTTGTTTTGAGCCAAAAAAGGGTCAGTGTGTTTACGCCATTATTTTGTGCCGAACAATCAGAGAGAGTGTGTGTGTGTGTGTGTGTGTGTGTGTGTGTGTGTGTGTGTGTGTTCTCGCTGAAGAGGGACTCATGTATGGATTTGCTGCTGTTGCCTTTGACAAGGGACAGCAATTACCTGTGTTAATAGGTAAGTATGGAGTGAGTGCATGCATGAAAGCAGAATTGTGTGCATGAAAGTAGAAGAAGAGTGTGTGTGTGTGTGTGTGTGTGTGTGTGTGTGTGTGTGTGTGTGTGTGTGTATGTGTGTATATGCGTGCATGACAGAGAGAGAGACGCATGCACAAAGAGGCTAACAATGATCAGTCTACCTACTGAACACAAACAAGTTAGCTCACAAATATATCATACATTAAGGAGTACACTTTCATTAAATTGTGGCTTTCCTGACAGGGAGAGTGTTGTATTGAACATGAACTCATACCTCTTAACTGTATGGATTTTCAAAGAATGTCTGAATTTTTGCCTCATCTTCCAATTTGTGTCTTTTGCTTAGGAAATAAAAGTAGTCATCCAAGGTAATGCAGTTCCAGGGAGTAAGAATGAGACAGCAGCCTAGGGTTAATGGGTCAGTAGTGGACTGACTATGTGGAACTGTAGCATATAAAGTTGTATTGTTTTTTCAGACAAACAAAAAAGCACCTAGTACTGTTTTTTCATTGGTGGGTTCTAAGCAGTGATAGATTGGACAACAGTAAGCATAGCTTTGGCAGATCATCAATACTGGCAAATCAAATGGGCACAATGTCATTTTTTAAATGTTGGGGATTTTAGTGTGTATGTGTGTGCTTATGTGTTGGGAGTGCTGCAACATTAGATGATTATTAAAGACAGAGACTTACGGACTGTGGAGAAAATGTTTCTTTGTTTCAAAACCTAATACTTGGGTAAGCCGCTTCTTGCCATTTACAGTGGATGGATATTTAATGGGCAATGTATTAGCGTGGGCCTGTGGGGTTCTGAAGGATGCCAAGTCTACAACTGCCAGTGTCTTGTAAAGTGACCTGGAAATGGATATTGGGATGTTATTGAAAAAATATAGTAAGTGGGCTTAGAAATATAGTTTAATTAAACAAAGTGTACTTTCAATTTACAGGCCATAATTTAATTTATTTCAGGTAGTCCAGATACTGGTAGATTGTATACCGTTAGACTTAATTAGTGAGAGCTGCCGTTCTGGGGAAACAAGCAGCCCTAGTTTCAGTGAAAGCTCTGTGGTTGCTTGCAGGTTCATAGGTTAGTACTAAGCTAACTGCCCTTGCAAGCCATTTTAAGCTTAGCCAATTATCCCTTGTGAGACTCAAACCCTGCACCTTGTGTTTGTAAGGCAAACACCTTAACCATTAGGCCACCCTCCCTAGGAAGTTGCAGGATGTTGATGCCATGTGTTTTATTTATTATTTTTAATGCATTTGTCATTTCAAAGCATGGTTTTCTTTGATGCAAAAGAAGGCATGACTGAATGAGCCATATAATGTTTGACAATGATGGGACAGAAAGATTATAAGTGATATATAATGTTTGCAGCTACAGTTGTTTCAATGGTGTCTGTGATGCATAACTATTTTTAGGCCTGTGTCCCACTTTTATTTTTCGCTTTGTCAAGATTTCTTGCTCTAAGGTTGAGAGGTATGGTTCCATACTAAATCAGAAGTTGTATTTACCTTGGAAGACTTTTTGGCATAATTATGAAAAACAGAGCCTTTTTAATATCTCTGCTTATTTCCAATATAAACTGCCATGTAACATTGCAAATAACCTTCTTATTAAGCTACTTTACTTCTTTTGGAAAGGACAGGTATGATTCATCTGTTCGGACATAAGCATAGAGTGCTAACGTGACTTTGATTTCTTGCAGCAGTCTGTGGTTTACATAATCACTAACTTTTCTGTGTTTCTGGGTGTGTAATCAATTTAACAGTTTTAAAGATGTTTTCCAAAAATAAATAAATATATAATAAATAAATAATCCTCTCTACACTTTGAGCTATTGACAAAGTCTGGGAATTTGTTTTTTTCAAAAGCGAAGGTCAGCATTACAGCTCAGTAAACTGTCAGTCTGTGAGTAACTTCTGCACAAATTAAAATGTCTGAATGTCAGATGGCTTTAGATTGGAGGGAAGTTTATTTTTATTTATTTTATTTTATTTTACATTTGTTTACTGGGAAAGTCCGACTGGACACAGGTCCATTTTCAGCGGAGGCCCGGGGAGAAAAGCTCCAAAAATAACACAAAACAATATAATACAACACATGAGAGAGAGAGAGAGAGAGAGAGAGAGAGAGAGAGAGTAAATTATGGATGTAGTACTCATACAATATGGCAGAGATTACATCTCATAACAGTGAGAATCATTGAGGTACAGAATAAACTTAAAAAACATTTTTTTTTTTACAATTATAATTACAGCAAGGCAAATATCAATGATTTAAGTTTTTAGGAGAAAGCTCTGAAACAATATTTTGGTATGGATAAACCTGGGGATTGACACAAGTTATATGTTTACACCAGTATGTAGCATTATAGTTTATGGTTTTCTTATTGATTTACTTTTTGCCGAGCAGTTGTTTGTTGATTTATTGATGGTCCTTTTGGTTGTGGGAAATTACATGGATGAATCCATCTCTATTATGACTTTTTTCAGATATTTTGACTTCCAGACAATTTCTTTCAGTGAGTGGGTGTCATGTGATTACTGAGGTTGCCTATTTTACAAGTAGGGGTTTTATTGTGTGTGTGTGTGCGTGTGTGTGTGTGTGTAAGAGAGAGAGTGATTTAATATGTATACTGAATATAATTTTGCAAATGGAATTCTTAGTTAAACATGCCTCTCTTCTTGAGCAACTAGACTTGAGTAACCAATATTAGATCTTAGCCATCCAGCTGGGAAAGGTTAGTATGTGGATTTTCCATTTGGTTTGATGAAGGCTATGCTACTTACCCAAGGACTACATTTATGGCTATCCATCCAGCCATCGTGTTGCTGAACTACATTGTTTGATAATCAGAGGAGCTTTTTACAGAAGTTGAAGGTTTTTGTGTCAAGAACCTGTCCATAAAAAGTGGCTTGTTTATGTTGCAGTGAAGGCTGTGGTCTTTGTAGTGAGCGTTTTAAGTATAACCAGTATTTCTGAGGTAGAGGAAGTCTCTCAAGGCAGGATCTTTCTTAGCCTGGAAAGCAAGCCAATGATGAAATTTATAGCGGCCAGTGAGAGACAGAGGAAAGCAAGAAGCTTTTTAGTCTGTTTGGATAAATAAGTGAACTTAGTCCTTTGACCTTTTTTGTCAGAAATGGTTGTAGTCTTTGTTTTGGCAGGGTGTTTTGCTGAGGCACATGCCAAAAGGGGCATTGCACTCAATAATGGCTCTTGTAAAGGAAGAATACAGGGATGCTATGACCTCCTTGTCCCTTGATGAGATACCCTTACTAATGAAGTGGGCCATGTAAAAGCGTTCCTTACAACGGAAACAACGTGGTGGTCAAAAGTCAGGTTTCTATCAACCTGGGTGCCCAAGTACCATACAACTTATTGCGTGCTTACA